>NC_056748.1:1009682851-1009784561 GCF_019279795.1 Protopterus annectens | reverse complement strand
GTCAATAACACAGGAAGCTCGGGTTCACAACGTTTTAGTAGTGTACACAGGCAGGCAGTAAACTATACAGTCCAAGTATGAGAGGTTTGTCTGACTCTATACAGTAAGCAATTTCTTTATATAGTGTTTACAATCAGCTTTTGCCCACCTTACTGACGTGGTCAGTCACAGGGCATTTCCATCACTATGGTCCACAATATTCTATACATACGAGGGTGCTGAGGTCATGCTTTTAAAATGTTTTCCCATGGGAATAACACAACCTTGCAAGGCACCTGGTCAATTACAGTGTCCTTCTGTAATTGTTGCTGTTTCAAGGACACTGGACTGTTCCGGTACAATAGTCAGTTCATTTCTTAATACGTTCCTTTGTCTCTCTGGTAAGGAGTTGTACTCTATCTTCGATAGTGCTCACAAGGCCATCCTCCTCAGGGGAAGGGAGGATGTTCTACATGTACATACATTTATTTTTCTGTAACCCAGCAAATAATTGATGCTGAGAGACATAACCCTGCTGAAGTGGTTACTGCCAGGGTCAGAGTTCGACCACACTGCAGCTATGCTTCACCAATTACATGCATGATCATTTCTACTGCCATATTGTACAGTATAATTCAATACATTATATAGTATTTTGCTTCTAAACTGGCACTTCATATGTGTTTCTATATATATTTTTCTAACAACATCCATCCGGACGTATGCATGTTGTTCCGTCCTTTACCTTGACCGTGTGTAGTTGGCCGTCCGGAAACGCTGCTCTCCACATGTCATGTCCCACCTTCCCCTTCTGTGCCTGTGGCACCCTGTTAGGACGTCCTGTTTGGTAGGCACATGTTCCGCTATATGTGTTTGACTTCTCTGCATAGGTAATCATCGGTGCGGTGGTTCAACAACCCGACTTGTCCACATGTGTACAGTTATGTGCACCGTGGCGTGCAAACCTATATGGTTTGGACGGGTACATACCACATGTGGGATGTACACATTCTGCAGACACATTCACATGCAGCCATTTCTATGTCTGTACCTGAGGTGGGTTGGTGACATGTGGGGTACATATTTACCGCTGCGTGGCACTGGCTAAGACAATACTTCTTACCACATTTCAGGTATGCCCATTGTGTGTAGGTGTGTAGTTGCACAGGGATGCTAGCTGGTTTGGGTGCACAGGCGTACATGGGTGGGACTTACATGCTACAGTGGGGCTATTTTGTATTACATTTGCATGCATGGGTTCTGCTTCTGGATATTACACTTAGACATACGCCGTCCTGTGTATGCGACAAACACGTGGCTGGGTGTGGGACATGTTGCTCTGCACATGTTTGCCTGTGTTTAGGGTTTCTTGGTTCCTTCCTGTTGTTATGTCGACACAGCTACCCAGCTGTGTACTCTCACTACTGCTTGTGACCATTATGGTTGACACCTTTTCCAATGACCATAGTGGGACATGTTTTGTGGAAACTTCGGATTTTGCAGGACAACACATACCCACAGCAAGTGGTGTTGACAGATCTTCAGTTGTTTGCCATTATATACGCTTATTCTGGTAGCGTTTGGGTTCCTTATTTGGTTTCTGATGCCATGTATGTGTTTCATATACAAAATATATGTTTTATGCTACTATTACAGGTGTATTGAGTTAATATTTTTGCACAGACATCGCAGGTCATTTGCCATGTTTCAATTTTTGCCGGGACACAACTGTACATTGAGGGACTGTCCAGAGCAAAGTGGGACAGCTGGTAACCCTGGTGACCATGCCCATGTCGCTACTGGGGTTGCCACCTTTTCTGATGGCCAAGGTGGGCCATTTTCGGGACTCACATCAGATTTTACAGGCCGACACATACCCACAGTCACTATATAGCATAAAACTTCACTTGTTTGCCTAAATGAAAGCTTATTGTTGTAGCAGTTTGGTTGCTTATTCTGTTTCTTGTGACATTTAGGTATTTTACTTACGGAAATAACCATTTCAGACAACCATTACATTACATACGGGATATCATTTTGTCCTACAATCTTAGCACATTTTCCGTTTTTAATATTTTTTATCGGGACACAACTGCCCATGGAGGGACTGCCCCTCGCAAAGTGGGACAGGTGGTAACCTTAGTCGCTACTCCTATGTCAGTGCGGCGCGCTGACATGCTGCGGTACACCTTCTCTGGGTATGCCCACTGACAATGCATTGAAGGACGAACACGGTGTTACGCGTATCCTTTGTTCCTTGGACGGGTACACTTGGGCTTCGTGGGTTGTGTTTGCTTCTCCATTTTGTTGGGACGGGTACTATGTTGCATACTGTACGTGCGTTTCATTCTGCACGGGCCCTGCCTGCTGCCATTACTATTATGGGTGGACCGTGGCAGTCAGCACATTAGGTTGCTCATCGCCTGCCGGCTTAGCCACGCCTCCGGACGCATCCTACTTGGGCTCGCTCACGTACACTACGCACGTGTCTGTGGTTGCGGTGCACTCTCATTACTATGCATATGGCGCTACTACGCCGACTGTTCACTGCACCGCCAGCGCAGGCCTTACACCAGCCCTGCGCCGAGCTTCATGAATCCCGGGGCATGTTTTTTTTAAATCTTCAAGTATTAAATATACTGAAATAATTGCATTCAAATATTTATTATCTAAGCCCAGTTCAGTACTTTATGTTCACTTCACTGTCAACCAAGATGTTAATGGTGGTTAAAATGACATTGAAACTATATTTTCAGCAGTGTATAAATGCTTGGAGTAGCACATAGTTTTTGTCTCTTATAGATATTAGTCTATCTCTAATCTTCTGATATAAAATAATCAATAAAAGTAAAGATTTAATTCAACAGGTGCAAAGAGTTAATAAAAGAGTACTAAGTCAGAAATTAAATTCTGTGATTGCAAAAGAATAAATTAATCAAGTTAAAAAATAAAACTAAAGCAGACACAGCTCATAACTGATGAAATATTTTCACAAAATGGTTTGCAAAAGAAAAAGTTGTTAAATATATCCAGTTTTAGTAGTAATACTTAATATCACTGTATTAACTATGTAAAATTGCATTTTGACTTGTGCTTCTTAATGTGCTTTTTATAAAAAATAAAAAGAGAGAATTGTAAGATTATGCTCAACAAGATATTAAGGTTGAATGTAACTTTGCTACAAATATGCAACATAAATAAGGAATTAAATAAGTCCAGTTAAATGCAGAAACAGAGTTTAGTAATATGTGATTGGCATCCATACTAAATGATTGTGGCTTAAAAAATAAGGAACTTGCTTATGAGTGTATTACACAGACATCAAGAAAGCTGACTTCTTACAGATATGACAAGAATGTAATTTGCTTTCTTTAAAGAACTGACAACAGGACATGTTTTTCTAATAAAGTTTAAAAATGTGCTTTTCTAATCCACAAGGCATTTCCTTGAAGATAGTTTACTTATCAGCATTTGCACAAGAACAGATGTGTCAGCATTTGCGTCATCAAGGCAGTATCTTTCCAAAACCAAGAGGGTATGTGTTTAACTAAAAATATATATAAAGTCTATATTAAATCTAGTTATGTTAGGGGTAATGGTAGGGACACATTTTGTCCTGAGGTAAATGTTATATCTCTCACATCATCTGTACTATATGAGAAGTAAAGTAGAACATTTTCTGAAGCTGTAACAGAAGTATGTGTGGTTTATTATAAAAGTTATTGGCTACTGCTCTTAAAGGCAGGTGCTGCAAAGTATATTCTCTCATCAGTGTATATTCTGCAAGTTTCTGTATGCAACAGACTGTGAATGCAACTATAACCAGACTTTGATTTCAGCAGAATCCAGCCAGCAAGACTGAGTGTCTTATGAAGACTTCAAATCCATCAGAGTAAGCATCAGAGTAACAGCACAGTGTTATGGAACAATTAAAATTTAATTTTTTACATGCCTACTCCCAGCAACATCCCCAGTCTCCATTAGGGATCATTGCAGAGGCACCCATGTCAACATCCTCCCCCTGAGATATGCAACTGGAGAGGCAAATTAGTATTTATTTGCTTGTAGTAGTTTGAACTTTAACACTTTGTAGCAGTAGGATGGTGTGCAATATTATTTCTACAGTAAAGCTCGAAACTCATTCCATTTGATCTGGATGTGACTAGTCATAAACTGTAGGATAATGCTCCATTTATGTTCTCAAACAATGCTGTTGTCTCTGAAGTAATATTGGTTACTTTTATAGAGCACCATTTGAAATAAGCTATTGGTTTAATGGTTAAACACTTATCAGTTTCACATCTGTGGAGGAGAACTTCATTATCTCTGTTCTTCTTTCTCAAGTGAACTCATAGTTATTGTTGTATTATTGATGTTTATTCATGTAGTGGAACAATTCCCTGTGGCAGGTCTGGAACTAGTAATAACTAATCATTTGGTAAAGTGATATGTTCCCTGGTTACCATCTGGTGCTTTAAAGTTATGAATACTGGGAAAGCAGACTTTAATTTAGATGGGATAATGCTTGATATTCTTGAAACTCTAGAAAGAACAAGGTTGAGTTTGTGCTCAGTTCAATTGTTCTTTCTCAAAGGTGCAATGCTTACATGTTTACCAAAACTTTTATGTTTAACTCTTGGTCATAACAACATTTTCTGCAATATATTCAGTAAAATTAATTACATATTGGGAAGAATGTCTTAATGATCACAAATTACTTGTAAAAGCTACACAAGAAAATGAAAATCTGAACACATTATAAAAGGCTACTTTTGCAATTCATGTAGCCTAGCATGAGCAAACAAGTATCACAAATTAAAAATATATATTCTATGAAGAAAAGTGCACACAAGTAACAATTGCAAAAGTATGGGAGTCAGATAAGTTCACATTTCCTGGGTACACAAAAACCAAATGCCTTTGACAAAACAATCAAGGTGTGGCAGAGTTTTTACATTAATAGATAAATCACTTATACTCCTACCTTAGTTTCTGTAAATAATTGGTTCAAAATCCCTATTTTAGGTCATTCTGTAAGTAACAACATAACATTTTTACATATAGGAAACTCCCAATGGATTTGATCAAGCTTCGTGATTATTTTCTTGATTTAGCAAACATTGTCTAAAACACAAGCAAGTTGTATAAGTTGGTGTTCTAAATAACCCTCATTATCAAGATGGCAAAAATACACCTCAAGGTCTACTGTTGATCAAGATATCCTAGATATTATTTGTGTCCATGACTTATCTCAATCAATACAAGAAGTGGCAAGTAGCAAAAATACAACTGACTTAATATCAGCTGTGAAAAACTAGTAGTAATATCAGTCCTCCACTAGATAATTCAGAACACTATTCACTCATTTTTGATAATGCAACTCAAGACAGACACCCACATTCAGTAAACTTCTGTGCAGGAATAGCTTGTTCCTGCACAGAAGAGACCGTTCCCGTGCAGCATGGCAGCACGCCATGCATATTCATGAAAGCGTGCTGCCGTGCTGTAAAACAGACATGGTTGTGTGTACGAGTGCAGGGGGTGTGTCTGAGAGCAGTGTTCTCACAATACACATGCCCTCTGCACACCAGAATTGCCATATGGCAATTTAAATAGAGTGAGAATGCTTGTAACACTCCCAACCCATCAGGGTAAGAAATCTGGATAAAGCCATAAGGGGCAATTGTCCCTACAAAGCCAGAAAGTTGATAGAATAACAGGTTTAGCATAAGCATGAATTTTCATCAGGGTATGAAGCACATAGCGCACACCTCCCAACCCATCAGAGTAAGGAATCTGGACAAAGCCATAAGGGACAATTGTCCCTACAAAGCCAGTAAGTTGATAGAATAACAGGTTTAGCAGGGTCTATATTAGAACATCAAAGTTTCAGAACTTTGAATGTTCTAATATCAACCTCTATTCAGTGAAAGCTGAAAATAGCAAAGCTACAGATAACCAATTTTTTTCCTAGGGAAAGAATTTGGTTGTCCATTTCTGTCGCTTTGCTATTTTCAGCACTGTGATGGAAAGTTATGGGTGGGGTTCAGGTAAGTGTGCGATTGGGCATGGGTTAGGTGAGTTAGGGTTAGGGCGCAGGTAAGGTATGTGTGCAATTGTGTGGACATGAGGGTTAGGGCGGGTTAAGTGAGTTAGGGTTAGGGCTCAGGTAAGGTAAGTGTGCGATTGTGTGGACATGAGGGTTAGGGCAGGTTAGGTGAGTTAGGGTTAGGCTGCAGGTCAGGTAAGTGTGCGATTGTGTGAACATGAGGGTTAGGGCAGGGTAAGTGAGTTAGGGTTAGGACGCGGTTGAGATGAGTGTGCGATAGTGATGGACCTTAGGGTTAGGGTTTGGGTTAAGGTAAGTGGATAGTTAGTGGTGTATGTACAGTTTAGTGTAGGGTTAGATGTAAGATTTTAGGTGTATGTGTGTGGATTGCTGTTTGTTTGGTGTGCTTGTGTTGTGTGTATGTGTTTTGGAACAGCAAAATCTTGCCTAGGAAAAAAATTCGCTGTTCTGCATGTTCAATGTTGTCAGCGTTTGCTGAATAGGGGTCAATATTAGAACATTCGAAATTTTGAAACTTCAATGTTCTAATATAGACCTGATTTAGCATTAGCATGAATTTTAGGCATGGAAGAAATTCAAAATGCACACCTCCCAACTCGTCAGAGTAAGAAATCTGGACAAAACCATAAGGGACAATCATCCGTACAAAGCCAGAAAGTTGATAGAATAACAGGTTTAGCATAAGCATGGGCATTCTGAAGGGTACAAAGTAAAAAACACAACAAATATATATATTTTTTCACATATGCAATAAAGTTTAAGCGTAGCTGCACAGATGTGCTCGTAGCTTAGCTAAGCTTAGCCCAGCTGAAATGGCATGATAAGTTAAATAGCAATAGACATCCAACATAAGGATAAGGGGAATAGTGTAGCAGTTAGAGTGTATGTCTTGCATGTAGTCATTTACATTTCGAGCCTCACCAAAGCCATTTCCATTATGTATGTGGAAACAATACAGTTTTAATTTATTTGTATATTTATGTAGGAAGTAACTTATATTTCTCAACCAGAGTAGTGTATTAGCCCCAGATGTGAGGTATCAGTGTAATAAAGTAGTGAAACCCCCATATAAAAACAAGTGCCTCATACAGTATAGTCACACAAGAATAAATGTAATTACAGCACATTGGGGGATGTCAGGGAAGGTAAATAAATCTATATTATGTAATGAATGATGAATTGATGCCATACAGGTGGTAGTTCAATAAAATAAATCATAAGCAATGCTAAGCATTGCATAGCTATGCTGACTGGGTATAAGCATTGTGGGTATATGAATACTAAGCAATGATTAGCCCACCTAAGTGGATTTGCCCATTGGTAAGCAATGCTGAACCTGTCCCATTAAGCACTGCCAACCATAGCTAAGCAGATTTGCCCGTAACTTACCTTAGCTCAGCATTTTCAAAACCGTCCAATCATGGCAGAGGATGGGAAATCAGCCATGTTTAAACCCTGCAGGTGGGAATACAGCTCATAACTGGTTGTAGCTCTCCACTACAGGCAGTATGGCAGGTGTTGGAAAGGGCATGCACTTTCAGGCGCAGCACTGGGGCATACAGGAGTCCACAGTCATGATGTAAGTCTGCTGCAGGAACCATACCAATGCTTCCAATATAAAGCAGAAGCCTGGGATAGTCTCGCCCATGATCTCACCAGTGCCACTGGTATCCCTGAGACTGGTGAGCAGGCCTGGCATCAATATGCCGACTTGAAATGGAGGAAGAGGGAGCTCTTGGAACAGTGGCTCCAAGAAGCAAGAGAGAGGGGTGATGTCTCAGCAGTCTGTAAGTATTCATAGCAGTAACTATTTACCAAAGTCCAGCCTGTGTATATGATAAATAGGTATGCCTAAATGCTTCTCTATTTTCATTACAGCTCCAGCTAAGCGGGCTGAGAATCAGTAAGCCCATGCCAGTAGGTTGCAAAGGCTGTGTCGCGAGGCTGGTGAGTAACAATCCTGCTTGTAGTAGTCATACCAAATAAATATAAAGGAGGAGAATGTCACGTGGCAGTATAAAAATGTGTATGGTTTGTACTGAATAAACCAGACAATATGACAGTAATAGTCTCATATAGGTCATATTCAATTAAAACTGTAGCTGCCTGGCAATAAAGTTCTAAATCCTGGACTGGTTGTGTTTACTCTGGTATTGTATGGCATAATATGTTGCATTCACCAAGATCTGATATTTGAATAGCAATGTTGTATTAACCACTGTTTCCCACACTGTGCTACATAAAAAATATGTCTAGGAATGTCTGTATAAGAATATGGTAATTACAAGATCAGATTTTACAACCAAGAGAGATTTAGACAGAAAACACTGAAGGAAAAGACAGCAGTTTCTCAACAGCTCACTCTGAAGAAACACAAATTGTATTTTTAGCAGACACAGCCATGGTTCAAATTCTGGGAGTGGTAGTAAGCTGTATGCATAATTTTAACTAGGGGTTGTGAATATGTATAGAAACAGTCAGGTAGTGTTAACAAACATTCCCCCCACAGGTATTCCAGGTAAGAGAATTGTAACTGCCTGGCAATAAAGTTCTAAATCCTAGACTGGTTGTGTTTACTCTGGTATTGTATGGCTTGACATGTTGCATTCACCAAGATCTGATATCTGAATAGTAATGCTGTGTCAACCACTGTTTCCTACACTGTGCTACAAAAAAAATATGTCTAGGAATGTTTGTATAAGAATGTTGTAATTGCAAGGTCAGATTGTACAACCAAGAGATACTTGGACAGAAAACACTGAAGGAAGAGACAGAAGTTTCTTAACAGCTCATTCTGATGAAACACACATTGCTGTATTTTTTAGCAGACACAGCCATGGTTCGAATCCCAGGAGTGGTAGTAAGCTGTATGCATAATTTTAACTAGGATTTTGGAAATATGTATAGAAACAGTCAGGTAGTGTTAACAAATATTCCTCCCACAGGTAAGATAAGTAGAAAGTAGCTATAAGATGGTTGAATTATACACTGTGTACAAACTTACTACTGCCCAAACCAAGGGCATAGGGTATTGTAATAACACCTGTAGAGTAATGATTAGAGCAAGGATCATTAAAGTTGTGAGTACTGCAAGGATATACAAGTTGTTAATTGACATCTCTCTCCATCCACCATATCTGCAACAATAATCTAAACACACAAATCAATGGGTATGTTTTACACAAAATCTACTATTGGGACATAGGTCCTATTGTTCAACAAATATTGCAATGTGTTTCTATTAATGTTCCATTTTGAAATACTATCATTGGTGGCCTGTTGCTATCAGTGTAACCTGCATGCCATTGTAATGGCCACTGTGGTTCCATATATGCATGTGTTCTGCTTGCTATGCAACTGTTCCAAATCTGTTGTTTTGGGTTAATGGGAATATCTATGCATGCTGTTATAACTAATCCTGGATTGTGTTGCCTATTACTAACCCACATATGTTCTAAAACTGCAACACCATAGCACATTTGTGAAGGCCGGTCCCAGTGGACCCACCTCTCCCACCTCATCTGGCAGTGGCACTGGGCCCCAGCATGTCTGGGACCCACCCTGGGACCTCCTTGTCTGCTGGTCCTGCACCACCTTTGGGTGTAACCACCTCAGGGGATGGGGCTCATCCCCACCCTGGGAGCAGGTGTGGACAGGATACCATCACCTGAAGCCAGGTCCAGGGACTGGTGAGTAGCGAGCTCTGAAAGGAGTTTGGAGATCTGTTACACCAGCTTCAGGGCCAGGTGGTGCAATTAGAGAGTCAGTCTGCCCCTCCTGCTCAGCTCCCAGCATAGCCACCTTCAAGGCCGTGAAGGTGCAGTGGTGACTGCCCATGGGTTGGGACATCAGTCCCACTGTTTCCATTTGGGGGCTCACGGGCATCCAATTTCCAAACATCACTGCACGTCCAAGGTGTTTACCTCCACATGTGTCATATACTGCCCCTGTATGCTGTCTTGTCTGTCTTGCTACCCAACCTACCTCCTGAAATATACCTACTATCCTTCCCCAACATCCCACTCTACATTTAAAAAATAAAAGGGCAATCTGTTCCCCCCAAAAAAATCTCGCCCCAGTCATAGCTCTCCATTTAGAACACGTGTCCACTGGACACATGTAATCTGGTCTAATTGGCTTCTCAACACATTACTGTTGTCCTCACCCCTCTCTCAGGGATTTGAGTGTCCAAATATACCTCCAAATTCAGTATATATGCACAGCTGCTGCTGTAGAAGAAATGGACAGCTATGGACCTTCCCTACACCCATCCTGCACATCCCTAGCTACTTTGCCTATTTTCTTTCCCCCTGCATGCCCCTTTTTTTGCCACTTTCATATCACCCCTTTTTTTCTTTTCTTTTAATGAAATTAGCACGGGGTAAGTGGGAACAAGCTGTTTTAAGCAATAGAAAGTGGGATTAAACCTGTTTGCATGGCACTAAGCAGTGCCTACACAGATTAAGCACTTTTAAGGCTAATTGGCTGTAAACAGAACCAGAAGTTAGCATTGCTTACAACTGCGCAAACCCATGCAAACCCACTTACAACTGTTTAAAAGAGCCTTATTCACTCTGTATCCAACAGCACTTGTTCTGCCCAGCAACAAAATAATCAGCCCTAGCAAGCCTTGAACCCAGGACCCTGTATACCATAGCCACAGCAATTTACCACTAAGCCATCTGAGCTGTAGATATGTCTGATGTTTTTTCAAACATCATGCATCACAGTCAGTCAACAGTATATATATATATATATATATATATATATATATACATACATATATGCATGTACACATACACACACACACACACACACACACACACACATAAATATATAAAATGTTATATATATATATATATATGTATATATATATATATATATATATATATATATATATATATTTATATATATATATATATATATATATATATATATATATATATATATATTATACACACACACACACACACACACACACACACACACACACATACATACACACACATACACACACACACACACACACACACACACACACACACACACATATATATATATATATATATATATATATATATATATATATATATATATATATACACACACATATATAAAAATAACAAAAAACTTCCAAAGGCATCTGTAAAATGTAAATAAAACCAGGTATAACACAAGAAGAAAGAATGCAGCAAGTAGAGCCTGTGATTGAGCTGGCTTTCGTTCGTTATTTATTTTAGAACTTCATCAGAATAAATAAACTGTGCAGATTGCAGAGCTTAAATAGTGTAAAAAAACAAAAATAATCTTGTTCAACCCCTTTACACATGATGGAAGTGTAATTCTCAAAGTTCTATTATCCATTTATTATTTTTTCCTCATTTTTTTATTTTTCAAATACAGTTGAATAAATTCCATAGTATTTGTATACAACATTTTAATAACTATGTATACTGTTTACATCAGCCTGACACTATAACAGAGCTCAATATATACAATTAATTTATAGGTATAACAATCCATTTATTAGAGTGTGTCTGTTTAGTTATTGTAAAGTGTCAATCAATGATAAGACTTTTTTCCATGGATTGTTAATAAATGGCTTAGGATGAATCCTTAATTTTTTAATTTTAATTTCCAACAATGCTGTGGTCTTCAGTGGGCTGTAGAAGTCTTCCAAAGTTGGTATTGTGTTTGTATTCCGTCTTCTTGTTATACACTTCCTTGAGATTGCATGTATTGCCCATACACAATACATATTTGACTCATTCAAATGATGACCTTCATACACATTTTATAATACTAGAGCTTTAGATAACTTAATGATTCATTAAATAAAGCTTGTAAAAACATTTTTAATACCATTCCAAAATGGCTTAATTTTAACACAGTCAAAAAATGCGATTCCAATCTGCATTGTGTATTTGCTCACACTTCCAACATATTCCCATTGTGGAAGAATTAATTTTAGCAATTCTATCTGGAGTTAAAAATTCTCTGTGCAAGCATTTCCAATTAACAACTTTCCAGTATTGTATAAAGGATGTATGTTTTATTGATAATAAAATATTTGATTTAATTTCTTCAGTTAGCTGTAATGAGTGTCCTTTTGTTATACATGAGGATTTGGGTGTTGTTTTATAATTTATCAATATCTTGTAAAATGTTGAAATACTATTTCCCATGTCATAATCATTATATATTATTTCATATGGTTATTTTATAAGTTTAGGTATTTCTTTAAATGAAAAATTACTTATTATTCTGCATAAATCTTGTGAATACATCAGAATGCTTTGCATAGTTAGCCAATCTTGTTGTAGAATTTTCTAATTTGTTTCTATTGTTTGCATATCTAGAACTTTTAGCTCTTTGATATATTGAAATCAACAAACAAATCCTTTCTGTTCCCAGGAATTAATTATTTCTCTGTATATTTTGCGTGGATAGCTCTTTGTAACTATGAATGGTGTGAAAAGATCAAACCAGATTTTTAAATCGATATTTGTATTAATAATTTTCCTAAATGAGTCATTCCAATAATTAATCATACAAACTTTAGTGGGATTAGTTATGTTATATTGCATACTAATACATAATATGTGCCATGGTAAATTGTTTTTATCTGTTATTTGAAATTTGTTTTGTAAATCAAATTCATTTATTGATATTACAGTAAGTAATTCTTTCCAATTTGTAGAATAATTTGGACTTATCCAATCTGAGATTGTTTTAGATATTGATCCTTTTATATATGTTTCTATATCAGGAAAGTTTAATCCTCCCTGTTTCCATGGTCTGATATGATGTATTAAATATATTTTATTTCTTTTGGGAAACAATAAAAATGTTATTAGGCATGAGTTTATTTCTTTGAGTATATTCCTTTTTGGTAACAGTTGTATTGCCAAAGCTATATATAGAATCTTTGGTAGTAAAACCATTTTTAGTAACTGTAGTCTATCTTCAAATGTTAATATTATTTTGTTCCACTTTTCTACAGAGATTCTAATTGTATTGATGATATTATAGTAGTTTTTTGAGACTAATTCATTATTATCCTTGCATAACTCAATTCCTAGATATTTTAAGGTAGATTTTTGTCTTCTATAATGTGATTCCCTTTCATCTGCAATTTTTTTTTATTTAAAAATAAAAATTTTAATTTTGATTTTGATTTATAGAAATGGAGTCCTGAAGTCCTGTAAAATGTGTCAATTAAAATATCCAATTCTTCTAATGTCTCTTTTGTATTGGATAATGTTAATAAGAGCATTACTTTAGAATTGTATTGTTCATAAACATCGACTCCTTTGATTTTTGTATTGTTATGTATTGAATATGCCAATATTTCAATAGCCATAGTAAATAGAATCAGTGACATGGGACATCCTTGTTTAGTACCTTTTGTTATATGTATAGATTCAGAGGTGAAAGGACCTAGCTTAAGATATGCTAAATTATTTGTATATATATTCTTTAGTAGATGAACAAAGGAAGGAGGAAATTCAAATAACACCAGAATTTTGAATAAATAGTCCCAATTTAGGGAATCAAAGGCTTTCTCTATATCTAAGCCAATTATGAGTGTTTCTTTATTTCTTTATTAACATAATCTATAAGAAAAATTATCATTTTAATACTGTCATGTGTGTGTGTATAATATATAAATCCAGTTTGTTCATTATTTATTGTTTTGGATAGTGGTATTTTCATTCTGTTAGTTAATATTGTCATAAATATATTATTGTCATTTAATAATGATATAGGTCTATATGAGGTACAGAGGTTTGGGATTTGTTTTCCTTTAGGATTGGTGTGATTAAGGAATATCTGCAAGATGGTGGTATTAAAGCTTGTGACTGAATTTCTAATAGAGTTTTATGGAAGAGGGATAGTATCTTTGAAGGAAAAAGTATATATATTTCCATAATTATGCCATCTATACCTAGAGCTTTATTATTTTTACCCTCTTTTATTGTATCTGTAATTTCTTTGTAGGATATGAGTGCTTGCAGATTTAGTTTTAATTTTTCTGGTATTTTTTATATTAGAACATTTTTTATCTAGATTTAATTGATCGATGTGTATATTCCCTTTTTGGAAATGTTCCATATAGTGATTTCTATAGGCATCAAGAATGTCACCTATATCCGAGATATTTTTCCCTTTCTTTTCATGGAAGACACTTTTAATGTTATTAGCTTTTGGTTGTATTTTGATTCTTGTGAATAAATTATGTAGATATTTGGGAGAAGTGGTCAAGGTATTAATTTTTAGTTTTTCTAAAGCTAAACAAGTTTTATGTGTTAGAATTTTGTTGTATTTATTGTTTAATACTTCTACTTTCTTTTTCATCTCCAAATGATTTTGATTGTTTTTCAGCTTTTACTGACAAAAGTTTGGATTGTAGATCTAATAATTCAGAATCCCATTCTCTGATTTTTTTCATACATTAGGGTTTCGCCATATATGTAAGCTTTTAATGAGTCTCATGTCATTATTTTATTTATATATGTGGTGTAATTAATATCTAAGAAGAACTGTAATTCAGAAAAACAGGGTTTGACCTCTTTAATTTTAGTTATATATGCTGGAATTCAGGAGTTATAGATTAATGGTTTGTACCCGTTTTGAAGTTTTAGTATCAATGAATTGTGGTCTGAAAAGGGACAGGGAGTGATTGAGAAATTAATTAGTTTAGAGTGTAAGTCATGGGCAGCAAATATTTTATCTATTCTAGTTTGGGTACCAAATCTCTGATCTTGATGGGAAAAAACAAAGATTTATCTTCTTTAAATGTGAAAGTATCTATAAGAAGAAATGATTCTACCCACTTGTTTAAAGCTTTTGATACAGTAGATGTACGCAGCAGTCTTATATTTATAGTTTCAGAAATATCAAATATGCAGTTAAGATCTCCTCCTAATATTAAGTTGCCTTTATAAATACTGGAAATTAAATCCAAGTGTTTTTTAACAGTTCCTGATCCAATGCCTGGGAACCAGTATAGATTGGCTAGGGTCCATATTCTGTTATTATATTTAACTATTAGTAATGCCATAAGGCCTTCTTTATCTTCATACTTATAAATAATTTCTGGGTTAATCGCATTTGTTTTCCATAAAATTGTTACTCCTTTTGTCTTATAAGTGGATTGCACCAATATCATATATTCCTTAGGATTCCATTTGTAATTGTCATTTGTTTTGAAATTAGTTTCCTGAAGGAAGACAGTTTGTGCTTTGTTCAGTTTTAAATATTTCAGTAGATTTGATCTCTTGCTAGGATTGTTTAAGCCATTGGTATTTAAAGATGATAAAGTTAAATCCATCTTAGTTTATTTAGACTATGTATTTTTTGTTTTATTGTGAGTATTAAACATTTTCCTCTAATAACTATAAAGTATATGTTTGAGCTTTTAAAGGAAATTATCAGTTTTATACTTTGAGTGTTTACCAATAAAGTAATGTTTTGGTCAGGCATACTAAAAATGTTTTTGTGAAATAATAAATTTAAACTAATAAATGTTAACAAACCTAAGATCCACACTAGCCATGGAATGAAAATCATTCCTAATATGATGGATAAACCTAAGTCCATCAGACTATCACTCATACCTTGACAATCCAGAACATCTGATCTCCATAAATTGAATTATCATATGGAGAATATTTGTAATAGAAATAAGCAATATTTATATTATTTTGAACAGATATAGTACTACTGCAGATTAAACAGAATTCTAATACAATATAAATGTCTACTTACTGTATAAGTAATTAATATTCACATGAAAGACAGATGACAAGCAATTCAATCATAGTAAAGTAGGATGTATCATATATAAAACCTCAGTAAAAGATTATAGCAAACAGTTATTTAACATATTCACCCTTACTGATGAAGTATTTTCAAAATGTATTACTTAATATAAATAGATGGGAATAATATTTATACCTAATGTTTATAATACAATGTATTTTACTAGATATATCAGACATTGTATTTCATTATTTGCCTGCATTTAAGTAATCATTTTGTTTGTTGCTAACTTACTTAAAGCATCAGGTTTGTTTTATGTAAACATTGATGAAAGCTAGTGCTTTTTCATTATCAGTCCACCCCTCTTCCTCCAATTCCTACACATAAGGATTTTCATATATGTCATTTCTTATTATAAAATGAGTGAAATTATAGGTTAAAAACAACAAATTCACTTATTGTGATTAATGATTACAAGTTCCCTTTCCATATTCATAAATTGCCATATTATGGCATACACTGAAAATTTTTAGATTTAAATGGCAGCATTTGATTCTGTATAATCAGCAAAGGTTAAACTGAGTGATTATTGTCAATGTAATACTATTTGTTCAGAATGTGATTGTTACATTCTGTGACATTCCTAGTTCAGGCTTCTATTATTTCCCTTGAACAACTATGTCAGTTTGATGTCATGTATAAAACATTAGTTACCTTGGTAACAGCTTAGATATTATGCATGGCCAAGATGTATTACTAAACCACAATTCAAGTTAAAGCAATTATATGACTTGTTATGCACATTTAGTTATATGAGAAAATCATCATGCTTCCCCTTGATGTTCAATATAGTGTATGTCATTTATGACAAGTTAAAAGAGTACTGTTATTATACACAAGCCCGTATTATTAAACTGAGTGTCTATTGTCAATTTAATACTATTTGTTAGAATGATTGTTACATTCTGTGACATTTCAAGTTCAGGCTTCTACTGTTTCTCTTGAACAACTTTGTCAGTTTGATGTCATGCATAAAACAGTTAACTTGGTAACCACTTAAGTATTATATATGGTCAAGATGGGTTACAAAAACAGCAATTCAAGTTAAAGTAATTACATGACTTGTTATGCATATTTACTTATATAAGCAAATCATCATGCTTCCCCTTGATGTTCAATGCAGTGTATGTCATTTATGACAAGTTAAGACAGTAATGTTATTATACACAAGCCCATGTTATTAAATCCTGTCTTTAATATCTAAATTCAGCAGACTGCTTCATCTTATATGACAATTATATATTTTATGTCTAGATTTACTAAATTCATACATTACATAACTATTGTGGATTTTTTTGTCTGTTGCTTATAGTTATTTGAGAGACCACAAGCTGTAATGTTTATTCTTATTATTAGCTCCTTCCAAGTATGTTTATACAGTCCATATACTTTAAATTATAAGACCCTTCTAGTTTCTTATTTGTTATAAGTATATTTCCATCCTTACATACACACATATCAGTACTTCAAGCACAAGCAACAATGCCCATCCAGTTTTGCCAGGAAAAGTATTCATTAGTCCATGTGGTGTGTTTCCAGGCTGTTCTTAAAATATCCAAACCAATATTTTCCAGTTCCATTTTACCAGCCTGTTCCATGCAGTGGTCACTCTGCCAGTGAACCACTCAACACACTTTCCATTCCCACAGATATTTCCTCGAAGGAAATCTGATGACTCTTTAGCACTTTCCAGCAACCCCAAACACCCCATATGCCCAACACATCTGAGCAAGCTCATCTTCCAGACCACTGCAAAGGGTACTGCACAAGACCAAGTGTTCTTAGTCTTTCACAATAACTCAGACTTCCACTCTTATGTAAGTCCTTAATGTGTTTGGACCAAAATACAGTTTAAATATAAAATTGTGCTTATTATTTATTTATTTATTTTATCAAGAATCAACTTGAGCTAAACAAAGTGTTGGGAGGCCATCAATATGTGTACATGTGGTTTAAAACAGCCCTTTTATTATATATATATATATATATATATATATATATATATATATATATATTTTTTTTTTTAAACCAAAAACGTCATTGCCGAAAATCATCTTGAAGGCTCCTCAGAGCCATTAAGCATTATCATCACTCTGTCTCCATTACTATAGCAACCTGGGAGCATCTGTTTCTGTTAGTGTGTCTGTGTAGTGTATACCAGAGGCTTGTGATGCAACTGAAGCAAAGGTTCACTTCACTGCAACTTCAAGCCTAAATTCCCCCTCTTCCATTGAGGCAGCAGCCAGAAAAAGAACAGAGAGCAAACAGATAAAAAAAGAAAAAAAAAAAAAAAACCTCCCAACAAGCTGCCACAACATGAGACAACACACTCCTCCAGCCCTCCTACATCTCAGCAGATGTACAAACAAACTATTCTCTGCCAAAATACCCAAATCACAGTTCTATCCACTCCCTTCCCCTGGATCCAGGCTAAAACACCAAATGTCTCTTCCTAATACACAAGCATCAATAAACCTTGATCACAAGCTGCAACTCACAGCTTCCCGGAGATGAAAACAGTAACATGTAACAGCTGCCGGACACAGCTGCATCCACATACACCATGTCACGCTTAATCAAACAGTATTCAAAGCTATGATACCTGCCATAATTTATATTAATTATGTTTAGACAGAATAAAAATTACATTTGTACTAGCTGACAGACACATCTGCATCTACACACACCATATCAGGATTGATCAAACAGCACTCGAAGCAATGATACCTGCCAAAATTGATATTAACTTCATTTAGACAGAATAATAATGACATTTGTACTAGCTGCCAGACACAGCTGCATCCATGCACACCATATCAGGATTGATCAAACAGCACTTGTAGCAATGATACCTGCCATAATTGATATTAACTATATTTAGACAGAATAATGATGACATTTGCACTAAGAGCTTGCTATTATTATTTTACCAGGATATACATGACATTTCCAAATCATACTTTAACTGAAGGCATTAGTCTCTATGACAGCATTTTCTTTTCAAAAGACTCCACTGTTACTGCTATTATATATGATGTTAATTTGTTACATGCAAGTCTGAACTCTGATGAATGGTACCTTGTTGAATTAATTAATTAATTACTTAAATTATTATAAGTAAAATCAATGAAAAATGAACAAGACAAGTGTTCATTGATTTCAAGTAGGGAATAGAAACTTCTATGTTTGTATTATATGTTGCTTTATTTGGATTATATATAATGTAAGTAGTAATCCATTCTTGACCTACCTTTGTTTGTGAACTTATTGGACTCTTTGAACATTCTGAATAAATCATTACTGTTTGTCAGTTGTTTAAGAATCCCTCATTGTTTTAAATAAAAACAGATGACAAATGATGTACCATATCAGTTGATACTTTGAGAGATGTAGTTGTAAGAGTTATTTTCTGGGACAGCTATCTTGGAATCAGATTTTTGTTTCTTATTTCTAGCATCAGTCCAAATATATGTTTCTTTTATTCTTTTAAGAGTAGTGGCCATCCATCCAATTTCATCTGGGATAGACACTATGTTGTTGTTTTTGATGAATATAGTAGCTTCTTCTAAGTCATTAAAGGCTCCCATCTCATTGGCAAAAGTATTTTTATCTTGGCTGGAAATGCCAGCTGTGCTTTAATGTTGTTTTGTTTCAACAGTTTTATTATTGGCCAGACTTTCTTCCTTTGTTCTAGTATTCTGGAAGAATAATCATTGTCAAACCTTATCAGGCTTTGCTTGTATTTTAAGGGTGATTTTCTCCAAGCAGATTTTAATATTAGTTCCTTGTCCATAAATGAAAGAAATTTTATAACTAAGTATTTAGGTGGACTATTTGTTGAGTTAGAAGCAGGTTTCCTTATCAATTCCAAATGAAAGTCCCTCTTTCAAGTCTAAAAATTCAGGAATCCAGGTTGTTATTATGAAATAATGTCTTCTTCTTCAATGTTTTCAGGCAGACTAAAAATCATAGGTTCATAGGTTCATAGCCTCACCTCAGGCTTTGTGCCCATTGAGTGGTGTACAGCTACAGTTATCCCACTCCACTAGGGGGGATCCACCTTGGATCCCAGGAACTACCACTCCAACAGTCTGACGAGCCTGATCTGCAAGGCCATGGAATGTATTATCATGGAACTTATAAACAAAGATATTGGCAACCTTCAAACACTGAACTCCACCCAGTTTGGATTCGTGAAGGGCCAATCTTGTCTCCTGAACCTGATTGACTTCTTCAAATCAGTCTTCAGAGCTGTAGATGAGGGTAAGGTAGTCCACACAGCCTATCTGGACCTTGCCAAGGCCTTTGACACCATCCCCCAGTCTGGAATCATAGATAAACTTACTAAGCTGGGCATTAATCGCTACGTCACTCAATGGGTTGCCAACTGGCTTACTGACAGAACCCACACTGTAAAAGTAGCTGACTCCAAATACAGCTCCAGACAAGTGACAAGTGGAGTACCTCAGGGTTCAGTCCTGGGACCACGCTTGTTTGGCATCTACTTCTCTGAAGTACAGGCCAACACTAAGGGACTCTGGCTAACAAAGTTCACAGATGACTACAAACTGGGAGCCATTATTGAATCCACAAATGATGTGGATATTCTACAAAAGGGCCTTACAGAAACAGCTGATTGGTGCCAGAGCCATGGGCTCAAGCTCAATGCCAAGAAATGTATAGTTATCCCCTTTGGGAAAAAACATGTACCCAAGAATTACCACATAAGTGTCAGTACACTAAACACCGAAAGTGTGATAAGAGACTTAGGGACACAGGTGGACAGTGGTCTCACCTTCAGTAACCACATCACCACAAGAGTCAGGAAATCCTTCTATGTGGGATACCTCATCACTAACGGCTTTTCATCCAGAAAAAAAGGAAGTCATTGTCCCACTGTACTCATCCCTCATTAGACCCATTATAGAATACAATGCCCCATTTGGTATGTAGCTCTCAAGACATCTGCAACAATTGGAAAGGCCACAGAAATACCTCACAAAAAGAATCACAGGCCTAAACCAGATGCCCTATGCTAACTACCTTAAAAAACTCCAGCTATACTCTGTTGCATATCTTCTACTCAGAGACCATCTCTGCTTAACATAGAAGGCCATGTCAAACCCAGAGCTGTTGGACATGCTACACTTAAAGAAATCCCAATCCGTCAGTGCCACATGCTCCAGGGATCTAAACCTTGTTATCACAATAAATAAAACATGCTGGAGGGATAGGTTCCTGACCCAGAGACTCCCCAGACTCTGGAATAGACAGCCCATACATGTCAAGCAGAGCACCTCCTTGGCCCTCTTCAAAAGGAACCTTGACGATTGGATGGGAGAAAGGAAATTTACCCCAGGAATCATGTCAGTTGCCCTGCTAGACAGGGGTCCAGGGAAATAAATAATGTGGGAAGAAATAGCCAGGGAATTGTTATGGCTAGGCTTGTATAGACCCTAGGGCCGATAGCCTAGTACCAACCTATGAACCTATGAACCAAAGATTCATATGTTGTTTCTCCTTTCCCTGTTTTCTAAGTCATCTATTTTGTTAAGTAGCCACGTATTCTGTTTAAGCAGAAATTCTTTCTGGAATTCTTCCTCTTTGAGTCTCTTTTCAATGTCATTCAGAGAAGTCTCTATATTTGTTATTTTTGTATGGTGTTACTGTAATAGTTCCTTAAGAGTATCAGTCTAGTTTTGAGAATTTGAGGTTTTTTAAGTCATTTTTAAAGCCATCCATCTTCAAAGATAGTTCCTGTAAGGTAGATGTCATCAATTGCAGTTCTCTTTTTAAACCAGCATATGGATGAGAATCCCTTGAGTTGTTCATATTCAGTGACTCAATATATCTCCAAGTTACCTGACAGGAAAATTTTTGTATAGCTCCACCAAAATTGATATTTATGTAGTTTAGTGGTTTATCTATAGATTTCTGACATTTTAAACTTGAAAATAATAACGCTTCCTATATTATTATACTAATTTATGGAGCTCTCAAAATTCACTGCTCTCAGTTGGCCATCTAGGCTCCGCTCCTTGCCCATTTATTCTGATGAAGCTCTTAAATACATAAAGAACGAAAGTGCACTCAATCACAGGTTCTACTTGCTGCATTCTTTCTTCTTGTGTTATACCTAGTTTTATTTACGTTTTACAGATGCCTTTGGAAGTTTTTTTGTTATTTTAATAATTTTCTTTGGCAGTGTTTTCTCAGTTTTATTTGCATGTGTATATATATATATATATATATATATATATATATATATATATATATATATATAAGGTTCCCCTTCAAACCATCGAATGTTTAAAACATCGAAGTTCAGATCATCGAGTTTGAAAACGTCGAACGTTTGAAGGGGAAGAAAAAGCTAAGTGTAGATGGGAGAATGTTTGTGTTTTTGCAGGGCACCAAGGTGCCCTGCATACTTTGTGTGTCTATGTGCCATCTGTGTGATGGCACTACAGATAGGGTACGGAAAATCTCCCATTTAGTGTTTCTGCATATAGCGCTAAACTGGAAATTTCCCTTTACTCCACTGTAGTGTGGTCTCAGAGTTGCAAAGTCCCCCTGCATACAATTGTTAAAATTTATTATTCTTTTTTTTTTTTTTTTTTTTGGTTACACTT
This sequence comes from Protopterus annectens, assembly GCF_019279795.1. Lineage (NCBI taxonomy): Eukaryota > Metazoa > Chordata > Ceratodontiformes > Protopteridae > Protopterus > Protopterus annectens. Next base: position 1,009,762,055 of record NC_056748.1, on the reverse strand, counting down.
GTAACCGTCGTCATTTCAAAATTCGATTTCTGGTCTTGATGATCTGACCTTCGATGTTTTGAAATTTCGATGGTTAGAAGTAGAATCATATATATATATATATATATATATATATATATATATATATATATATACATATATATATATATATACACACACACACACACACACACACACACACACACACACACACACACACACACTCACACACTGCATTCGGACATCGGATCCACACTCTGAACCTCTTACTGCAACAAATCTAATCAAAGGCTGTGTAAGTGTGGGTGAATGGGCCCAAACTAGGGATCTGTTGTAATTACTGCCCTTATCCCTACCTCCACAGCAGAAGGCCTGCCAAGTCCTAGACCCAGGGCCTTGTAAACTATGATCAAATCAATGTACTATTACACCATCTGAGCCCTACAAAATAATGATGAGATCTCAAACATATCAGTTAGTACAGTCATCCAACAGCAGGAAAAGAAGTCTGTAGACTCAGTCATGTAGTTTATATATATACATGTATATATGTATGGAGATGCATATATGTGGACAAATATATACATGATACACACACACACACACACACACACACACACACACACACACACACACACACACACACACACACACACACACACACACACACATATATATATATATATATATATAGAGAGAGAGAGAGAGAGACATCCACATTCATATCCACATATATGCATACATACACATATATACAAAGGTTAATAAATATATACACATATATATATAAATATATTTATACATAAATATACAAAAATATATGACAGCTACAAAGACATGCAATCAGAGGGTCATGCTACTGCACACTGGAATTCTAAATCTGGAAACTCACTGACTGGAAGTATTCCTTTAAATGGGGAACAATGACATCTGTGCTGTAACAGAGACCTGGAAAAAGACAGCAGGAAGCACCCCTGCAGTACCAGCCTATAATTAATTCCACAACTTTTGGCTGTAGAATGTGGACTGAATCTCCAAAGGTGGTGGTATTTTCATATTCATAAAGAATGTACACACCTCCAGAGTGGTAGACCAACATTATCCATTACAGATCCTGCAGGCGTAGCTGCCATTAAGACAGTGGTTCAGGTTGTAGTCTGTGACAGGTCCCTATACATGTCCTAAGACTCACACTCCATGTCCATAAACACCCTGGCGAATATTAATGTCCAACCTAACACTATCATACTGGTTGACTTCAACTACCCCACCATTAAGTGGGAAAGCTACTCATTTACCGATGCACATGCCCATCACATCGACATGGTCCTTCCTAACATGGGCGACTGTTGCTCTGCACCAATAGTCAACACCTCACTTGTTATATCTGAACACAAAGTAATCACCTTTGGAAATCCATAACCATCCTACCCCCACTGCACAGATAACCACCATGAAAAGCCTTTCCAAAGCTAACTATGGCTTCATAAAATCAGAGGGGGCTAACCTCATGGCAGCTATGCAAATGGAGACTAGTTGCGTGACAGCTGAATCAAACAACAATGCATTAGGAACACATGCACAAATGCATGGATACCACATTACTCAATATAACCAGGACCCTCACCTCCAAAAAAAGGAAGCTGATCTGGTGCTTCCCTGCCATAAAGAAACTGTACAACAGAAGGAGGGAACTGATATGGATAAGGTGAAGTCCCAAGACAGGAAATAAACCCTTACAGTCTCAATGTATAGTGGAGATCCCTCATCAAATACTGAAAGTTAGCTGTGAGAACAGACTTGGAGCACATAGTAAAGACAACCAGAAGGCCTTATACAGTAATGTAAAGAATCTCTATGGCAATACCAAGAATTGTTCTGAGCAACTAGAAAATGGTACCTCTCGGACTGAGCCAACAAATAATGCCAGTATACTGGCTGATATCTTAAGTACAAACATTACCCCTCACCCCCCCCAAAGGACCAGTCACAATACTAGTACACCACCGGGCATCCAGTATTACAGCACAGGTTACAACACCACTGTCCAATGCCAAGAATACAGTTTCTATGGGACCTGAGAATATCCCTGGCTGTGTTCTGCATGAACTACAGAGTGACCTGGCACCTTATCTGTGTGCCCTGTTCAAGCATAACCTCACCTCAAGCTTTGTCCCTACTGATTTGTGTACTGATACAGTCAACCCTCTCCACACATGAGGTGTAACTGCAGACCCTGGGAAATACCACCCCAACTTCCTGACAAGTCTGTTATGTGAAGCTATGGAATGCATCATCATGCAGCTAATAAACAGGGATATAGGAATCTGCAGATTCAGGATCCCACACAGTTTACCTGTGTGAAGGGTAGGTCATACCTGCTCATTCAACTTGGTCAACCTCTTGCCGTCAGTCACCTGAGCTGTGGATGAAGACAGGGTGACACATACAGCCTACACTTGGCCAAAGCCTTTGATAACATTCCCCACTCACTAAGCTCAGCATCAGCCCCTATATCAGTAGATGGGAACACAGGCACAAACACGGGGGTAGATTGGACATACTGTTGTTATACATTGAGACAGTTGCAGATGTTACTTGGTTTGTTGTAACATCCTTTATGAGGAATACGATGTTGGTAATACCAATAGACGTGAGTATTTACTGACTGCATTCCCAAGAGTTGTCAACAGATTTACCAAGGACACCAACTGTCTGGTGAACACACAAAACATGACAGGCAGACATGTGGTCAGTCTGTGGACAGTGTGCCAGTGGAGAGGTATGTCAAAGACATATCACTATGAGTCGTGACGTCACACACTAAATGCATGTCCACACAAACCCTGCCAATCTATCAATCCACCATGTGTATAACAGCACTGATGACATAGAATCTGTTCACAAATCTGGGGTTATGTCCCCCATGTTTGTTGGCTGTCTCCACATGTCCTGTCCTGTGACATATTGCCACCCACTGTATATGAATCTGTAGGCCACCACTCCTGTAATGTTCCTCACACAGGCAAGGAAATGGGGCAAGGCTCACATTAAGGAATGTCCCATATGTTGGAACTAGCAGCAGTGTCCAGGCCCACAGCACAGTACAATGTGGTTACCTACATAGTGGTATGGCCATAGCAATACCTGACATCTGCAGATCTGTACAGAGAACAGATAGAAAGTAGATAGCCAACAGGTTATGTGTTAGGATGAATAGATGAAAGATACATGTTTGGAACTGAACGGTATGCCATTACTACATGACAGCAATCCTTAATGACATGTCCAAAGAACATAGTAGTCTACAGTGAATATCAACATATCAGATCAATATCCAGTAGGAGATACATATAAACATACAGCTCAGACACCTAGAACAAGATACTCAGTACTCAGAATCCAGCTTTGTATTCAGGGATGTATGGTTCCAGTACTAAAATCTGCAATCTACTCTTATTTGAAAAAACACGGTTAAAAGAACTAACGTAATGATACAATATGTGTTAAATTATTTCTGTCAACCAGTGCACTGTAGCTGGTGTAACATGCAAGTGTGACTGCATATAACCTGGGATACTACCCATGTATGAAACAAATCCAAAGAGAAAAGATTGTGGTACTACCCATGTATATCCAGGTGTCCCATACATTATACTCACACCCCTTGCTACTGTAATGACAGCACACAGAAGCATATTATGTACAGGGAATTAAGTACACTTATTAAAGATGTCATTACCCTGCTATTTTATCAGACTGGAATGTGATCACTGGTTACCAGGGCTAAGCTATTCTTAGCAGGTTTCAGCATTGGTTAAATGTAAATGCTAAGCAGATTTGCACACTGGTAAGCGAAGCCTATGCGATATAAGCTCCTAATCGTTTAACCGTACATTAGCACCACTTACCGTCGTGCAAACCTGTGCAAACATGCTCAGAGCTGTTCAAAACTACCTTAACCACTCCGCATCCAACAGTCCTTGTTCTGCCTAGCAACAAAATAAACAACCCTTGAACCCAGGACTCTGCACACCATAGCCTATGCAATTTACCAGTACCCACCTCAGCTCAGCTGTATTGTTTCAGGATGCTTTCCCAAACATACCCTGCTTTACAGCCAGTTTACAATAGGGAAGAGACAAGTGTGCAATTAGGAAGGTTTGGTATCTAAATATACATATATATATATATATATATATATATATATATATATATATATATATATATATATATATATATATATATATATATATATATATATATATATATATATATATATATATATATATATATATACAGACACACACACATATATATATATATATATATATATATATATATATATATATATACATATATATATATATATACACACACACACACACACACACACACACACACATATATATATATATATATATATATATATATATATATATTTATATGGGTCTACTTTACATGGTTGACTTTTCACAAAGTCGACATTCATATGGCCGAGACTATATGATCAACTTTTGAAAAGCCAGCCATGGGGAACCGCTACCTCTGTACAGTGCAGAATGGGAAAATTTCCCTCTTCCATACTGTAGTGCAATCTCGGAGTTGGTATATTTAAGTTACGGAGGGTGTGGGGGGCAGGGGGGCTTGCCCCCCTGCTAAGAGTTTTAAGGTAAGTGTTCATTGTGTTTTTTGTGTTTATTTTATATGGTTGGCTTTCCGAAAGTTGATCATGTGGTCTCGGCCATATGCAAGTTGACTTTATGAAAAGTCGACCATGTAAAGTAGACCCATAGAGTGATGTTTATGAAGCTGGAAATTGATGGTGTAAATGCTCCACAAGTTGGGTGTGTGATGGATGAGAAAGAAACATTTTGGAATGAGTTGGTTGAAGTCATGATGACTGTACCCAAGGGTGAGAGAGTGGTGATTGGAGCAGATTTCAATGGGCATGTTGGTGAAGGGAACAGAGGGGATGAGGAAATGATGGGTAGGTATGGTGTTAAACAAAGGAATGCAGAAGGTCAGATGGTAGTGGATTTTGCAAAAAGGATAGACATGGCTGTGATGAAGAAGTATTTTAAAAAAGGGAGGAGCATAGGGAGATACAAGAGTGGAGGAAGATGCACAGAGGTGGATTATATCTTATGTAGGAGGGCCAGTTTGAAGAAGATTGGACACTGTAAAGTGGTGACCAGGGAAAGTGTCGTTAGACGGCATAGGATGGTGGTTTGTAAGATGACATTGGCGATCAAGAAGAGGATGAGGAGTGTGAGGACAGCATCAAAGATCAAATGGTGGAAATTGAAAAAGGGTACTTGTGAGGTGGAGTTTAGGGAAGAGTTAAGACAGGCAGTGGGTGGCAGTGAAGAGTTACCAAATAGCTGGGTAACTACAGCAAAGCTAGTAAGGGAGACAGCTAGAAAGGTGTTGGTATGACATCTGGACAGAGGAAGGACGACAAGGAGACATGGTGGTGGAATGAGGAAATACAGGAGAGTATACAGAGAAAGAGGTTGGCAAAGAAGAAGTGGGATTGTCAGAGAGATGAAGAAAGTAGACAGGGGTATAAGGAGATGAGGTGCATGGCAAAGAGAGAGGTGGCAAAGGATAAGGCATATGAAGAGTTGTATGAAAGGTTGGACACTAAGGAGGGAGAAAAGGACTTCTACCGATTGGCTAGACAGAGGGACCGAGCTAGGAAAAATGTGCAGCAGGTAAATGTGATAAAGGATAATGAGGGAAACATACTTACAAGTGAGGAGAGTGTGTTGAGCAGATGGAAAGAGTACTTTGAGGGGTTGTTGAATGAAAAGAATGAGAGGGAGAGAAGGTTGGATGATGTGGGGATAGTGAATCATGAAATGCAATGGATTAGCAAGGTGGAAGTAAGGATAGCTATGAAGAGGATGAAGAATGGAAAGGCTGTTGGTCCAGATAACATACCTGTGCAAGCATGGAGGTGTTTAGGTGAAAAGACAGTGGAGTTTTTAACCAGATTGTTTAATGAAATTTTGGAAAGTGAGAGGATGCCTGAGGAATGGAGAAAAAGTGCTTTGGTACCGATTTTTAAGAACAAGTATGATGTGCAGATCTGTAGTAACTACAGAGGGATTAAATTGATCAGTCACAGCATGAAGTTATGGGAAAGAGTAGTGGAAGCTAGGTTAAGAAGGGACATGATGATTAGTGATCAGCAGTATGGTTTCATGCCTGGAAAGAGCACTAGACAGTGTTGATGGAGAAGTATAGAGAAGATCAAAAGGAGTTGCATTGTGTTTTTGTAGACTTAGAGAAAGCATATGACAGGGTGCATAGAGAGGAGTTGTAGTATTGTATGAGGAAGTCAGGAGTGTCAGAGAAGTATGTAAGAGTGGTACAGGATATGTACGAGGGTAGTGTGACAGCGGTGAGGTCTGCGGAGGGAGTAATGGATGCGTTTAAGGTAGAGGTGGGATTACATCAAGGATCAGCTCTGATCCCTTTCTAATTTGCAATGGTGATGGACAGGTTGGCAGACGAGATCAGACAGGAGTCCCTGTGGACTATGATGTTTGCAGATGACATTGTGATCTGTAGTGAGAGTAGGAAACAAGTGGAGGAGACCCTGAAGAGATGGAGATATGCTCTTGAGAGATAAGGAATGAAGGTCAGCAGGACTAAGACAGAATATATGTGTGTGAATGAGAGGGAGGATAGAGGAATGGTGAGGATGCAAGGAGTAGAGGTGGCAAAGGTGGATGAGTTTAAATACTTGGGATTAATAGTTCAGAGTAATGGTGAGTGTGGAAGAGAGGTGAAGAAGAGAGTACAGGCAGGATGGAGTGGGTGGAGAAGAGTGTCAGGAGTGATTTGTGACAGACAAGTACCAGTAACAGTGAAAGGGAAGGTCTACAAGAGGTTAGTGAGACCAGCTATGTTATATGGGTTGGAGACAGTGGCATTGACAAAAAGGCAGGAGTTAGAGCTGGATGTGGCAGAGTTAAAGATGTTAAGATTTGCACTGGGTGTGACGAGGGTGGACAGGATTAGGAATAAGTATATTAGAGGGTCAGCCCAGGTTGGAAGGTTTGGAGACAAAGCCAGAGATGCAAGATTATGTTGGTTTGGACATGTGCTGAGGAGGAATGCTGAGTATATTGGAAAAGGGATGCTAAGGATGAAGCTACCAGGTAACTGGAAAAGAGGAAGGCCTAAGACAAGGTTTATGGATGTGGTGAGAGAGGATATGCAGGTGGTTGGTGTGACAGAGCAAGATGCAGAGGACAGGAAGAAATGGAAATAGATGATCCACTGTGGCAACCCCTAATGGGAACAGCTGAAAGATGATGATGATATATATGTGTGTATATATATATATATATATATATATATATATATATATATATATATATATATATATATATATATGTCTGTGTGTGTGTGTGTGTGTCTGTGTGTGTATATATATATATATATATATATATATACACACATCTCTCTCTCTCTCTCTATATATATATATATATATATATATATATATATATACACACAGCTTATATATATATATATATATATATATATATATATATATATATGTATGTATATATGTATGTATTTCTGCTGCAATACAGTCAGTGTTGGTGTCTTGTATATTTTTCAGTATTATGAGATTCAGTATTATGAGTTTTCAGTATTTTGAGCTTTTAGGATTTTGAGTTCACACACACACACACACACACAAACACACACACACACACACACACACACACACACACACACACACACACACACATGTCCCAAAATGCCCATACAAACATATGCTGCTGATAGACCACCCACAACTGGGACAGCCATGACACTCACATCTGCCCCCCACACACAGTCCAAAATAAATGAGTGAACAGTACACTGCTACAAAATCATGATAGGCCATACACAGTAGCCAGACATACAACAATCTCTTTGCAAAACAAATACAATGTCTGAACATAGCAAAGAAAAATATAACCAGCTAGTAATTCACACATTTTTATTATATTCTGATTTCTTGGCCAATGCCTTCAAGGACTAAACATCACCAGGAATACATGCCTTAATCTAAAGAAGCAATTAACACCTAATTACATAATTGAATACACAGCCTCCAATTACACTCGTCATTTAACCCCCCACAGGATAAAGTATCACTTTTAATATTAATACATTGAAGTCTGTACATAACAATTGTCCATTTATGAATGTTTCATCACACTGAGGAACAGACATTTTCAGAAACAGTACTTTGAGACCCACTACTGTCCCCATGGTGTGATTTATTCAAATGTACAGCGATGGAACTGACATATTTCTTATCAGTAATACGTTTGACATGTTCTAATGGGTCTATATCACTTCGTCGAAATGGCAGAAGTTCGAACACTATATGTTCGAACTTCTAACCTTGAAGTGCAAAGCCGTCGAAGGCTTAGGACAGAGATTTTTTCCCCAGGGAAAAAAAATCGGTGTTCCAAGAAACACACACACAGCACAAGTACACCAAAAAAAACAGCAATCCACACACATACACTTAAAATCCTTCATCTAACCCTACACTAAACTGTACATACACTACTATCTATCCACTTACCTTAACCCAAACCCTAACCCTAAGGTCCGTCACTATCGCACACTCACCTGACCCGCGCCCTAACCCTAACTCACCTACCCCACCCTAACCCTAAAGTCTGTCACTATCACACACCCACCTCACCTGCGCCCTAAACCTAACTCACCTAACCCATGCCCTAACCCTAACATCCACACAATCGCACACTTACCCGAACCCGATTTGTAACTTTCCACCACAGTGCTGAAAATCACGAAGCCACAGAAACAGCTCACCGAATTCTTTCCCTGGGAAAGAATTCAGTGGTCCACGGCTTCGCGATAATCAGTTTTCAAATTTCACAGTTCGAACATATGGTGTTTGAACTGCTGATGTTTCGATGAGCTGACAGGAACCCCGTCTTAACAGCCTAGTTTTAAAACATGTTACTGTCCCCCACATAAAATATGTTACAAGGCCATCTAAGAGCATTCTCTACACACCTACTTCTTAAATGTACAAACTTCAACATGTTTGCCAGCCATTCCCCTCAGCAGGAATTACATCACTAAATAATAATAGACCAGTATACCTATCCACCTACTACTGTATGTCATCTGGACAAAGCCTGAGATAACTGGTGGACAAAAGCCCAAATACACAGCTATACATGAAATATTGCTGTTATACACTGAGAAAGTTGCTGGTGTTACAGAGTTTGTTGTAACATATCTTTTCTGAGGGATAGAAAGTCAGAAAAACAAATGGATGTTACCATCTACATAATGCAATCACCAGAGTCTGCTACTGATTTCCCAAGTACAACACCTGTCTGGGGAACAGCCCATACATAATAGGCTAACCTGTGGCCTTTATGTGGATGACCCTACAGTTGACAGCTATGCAGAGACACTACTTTGTCAGACTGAAACTCATGCAGAAGTAGCATGTGCAGACAAACCCTGTTAAACTAGCAGTATTCCAAACATATAACAGCAAAACTCACATTCTGCTCCTAAGTCTTGAAACATCCCCACCATTTAGCTGTCATGTCTCCAGAAGTCCTGTTGTAAGAGGTAGTAGCTTACACAACTTCATGATGTCTTCCTCACAAGTAAAGGAAAGGGCCAACACCCACATGGAGTACTCATTTATTTACATTACATAGCCAAACTGGAAGCAAAGCTCTCTCCAGCCAAGACTGTGCTAGACTGTCAAGAGGAGAAGGTTAACACTTGCATTACACCTCAAGCAACTCATAGCCCTTCAAAATCCACACCATCAACACCCACACATAGCAACACTAAACCGACATATGCGGAGGCCCTTAACATTAACCTGCCCAAGCAACAAGGACCTCCGAAGCCGAAACGCAAACAAACACCAGTCACAACCAAAGTGACACATAGCTCACAACATCAGTGTGCCACCCAACAACAGCCCCTAAGGCAAGACAATGCACCCAACACTTTAGTCATAGGTGACTCTGTAGTCAGGCACACTGATGTCCCACTCACCAGGCAGAACAAGGAGAAAATTAAAGCCAGCTGCCTGTCGGGTGCCAGGATCTGCCACATAATGCATGCACTCAAGTCACTCCACAACAAGTACAAATATGACTCTGTCATTGTCCATGCTGGAGTGAATGACTTGAGCCGTACCTCCCTGGACTACATGAAAAGAGACATGGAAGAGCTCTTGGATCATGTGACCCAGGCAGGTATGACCCTAGCCCTGAGTGGCATCCTGCCTTCGCCCAGAATGATACCACAGTATAAGGACAAAATAATTGACTTCAACAATTGGCTAAGCTTCTGGTGTCATTCAAAGGGGATCCAATATTTGTCTACCTGGGAAGACATCATCAACAAACCACGATGCTTTGCCAGAGATGGTCAGCACCTGTCACCCCTGGGGTTCAGGTTACTGGCTAAAGCTCTTGCCACCCCTATAGTGCCTTTTTTAGGCAAGGTTCAAAGGACAAAACCACCACCGTAACAGATACAAGCATGCAAAATCTGAAGGTAATGCTACTCAATGCTAGAAGTCTAAACCACAAAATGCACTCTCTCGAGGCACTCCTAAAAATGGAGAACATCAATATCTGTGCAGTAACTGAGACCTGGTTCAAGGCTCCAGAGAGCACGCCTGCAATACCAGGCTACAATTCTTACCACACTTTTCGGCCACAAAACCAAGACCGAAACACTAAAGGTGGAGGAGTGTCCATATTCACTAAGGATATTCACACCTCTAGGCTAGTTGCCCAACACAATGCATCTGAAATTCTCCAGGTACAACTAACACTAGGTAAGACTGCAATCCAAATGGTAACTTGCTGCAGATCCCCCACCATGCCCCAAGATTCTCACTACACCTTTCTAAACATACTGGAAAATATTAAGATACAACCAAACACCCTAATACTGGGTGATTTCAACTACCCTGCCATTAATTGGGAAAACTACTCGGGTACCAACTCCTTTTCCCAACGGTTCTTGGAATTCATAAATTCCAATGCCCTGGGTCAACTAATCCATTTTCCCACCAGGGGCTCCAATATCCTAGACCTGGTCATTACCAACATGGGAGATAGATGCTCCACACCAGTGGTCACCCCCTCATTGGTCAGGTCTGACAATAAGCAAATCACCCTTGACATCCACATCCCACCCCCACCCCCCAGTAAGGAAACCTCCTTAAAAAACTTCTCCAAAGCCAACTTCATGCTACCAAAGTCAGAAGTGACAAACTTCACAACACTCACGCAGATGGGATCTAGAAGTTCGACTGCAGAATCCTACACTAAGGCACTGTATGAGTACATCCACTCGTGCATGAATTGTGCCATCCCAAATAGAACCAAGATGCTCTTCTCCAAAAAAAGGAAGCCAATCTGGTGGCCCCCTGCTATAAACAAACTATACAACAGAATGAAGAAATTGTTGCAGAAAAGAGGAAAATCCCAGGATGCAAAAAACTCCCTCACCAGCCTCAGTAAAAAGCTGAGATCCCTCCTAAAATCCTCAAAAGCTAGTTACAAAAATAAAATTTCCAAAGATTCCAAAGACAACCACAAGACATTCTATAGTTATGTCAAGAATCTAAATGGCAATGCTCAGATCTGCACTGAGCTACAACAGAATGGCTTTAAATATACTGATCCCAAGGATATTGCCAATATCCTGGCAGATCGATTTAGTGCCAACTTCACGCCCCTCTCATCCCCTAAAGGGCCCATCTCAATACCAAAAGATTGCCAAATTCCGATAATCACTGCCACACAGGTAGAAACTGCACTCTCCAAAGCTAGGAATACAGCATCCATGGGACCAGGTGACATCCCAGGCTGTGTACTACATGAACTACAAAATGAAATGGCACATCACCTAAGTGTAATGTTTAATCATAGCCTCACCTCAGGCTTTGTGTCCACTGAGTGGCGCACAGCTGCAGTAATCCCGCTCCACAAGGGAGGATCCGCCTTGGATCCCGGGAACTACCATCCCATCAGTCTGACTAGCCTGATCTGCAAGGGCATGGAACGCATTATCATGGAACTTATAAACAAAGACATTGGCAACCTTCAAACACTGGACCCCACCCAGCTTGGGTTTGTGAAGGGATGATCTTGTCTTCTGAATCTGATTGACTTCTTCAAATCAGTCTCCAGAGCTATGGACGAGGGTAAGGCGGTCCACACAGCCTATCTGGGCCTCGTCAAGGCCTTCAACACCATCCCCCACTCTGGAATCACAGATAAACTTACTAAGCTGGGCATAAATCTCTACATCACTCGATGGGTTGCCAACTGGCTTACTGACAGAACCCAGACTGTAAAAGTAGCCGACTCCAAATACAGCTCCAGACAAGTGGAATACCTCAGGGTTCAGTCCTGGGACCACTCTTGTTTGGCATCTACTTCTCTGAAGTACAGGCCAACACTAAGGGACTCTGGCGATCAAGGTTTGCAGATGACTGCAAACCGGGAGCCATTATTAAATCCCCAAATGATGCGGATATTCTACAAAAGGGCCTTACAGAAACAGATGCCTGGTGCCAGAGCCATGGGCTCAAGCTTAATGCCAAGAAATGTATAGTTATCCCCTTTGGAAAAAAACATGTACCCATGAATAACTACATAGGTGGCAGGACACTAAACATTGAAAGTGTGATGAGAGACTTAGGGACACAGGTGGACAGTGGTCTCACTTTCCATAACCACATCACCATAACAGTCATGAAATCCTTCTATGTGGCACACCTCATCACTAAGGGCTTTTTATCCAGAAAAAAGGAGGTCATTGTCCCACTGTACTCATCCCTCATTAGACCCATTATAGAGTATAATGCCCCGCTTGGTATGTACCTCACAAGACATCTGCAAGAGCTGGAAAGGTCACAGAAATACCTCCCTAAAAGAATCACAGGCCTAAAGCAGATGCCATATGCTGACCGTCTAAAAAAACTCCAGCTATACTCTGTGCCATATCGTCTACTCAGAGGTGATCTCTGCTTAACATACAAGGCCATGTCAAACCCTGAGCTGTTGGACATGCTCCAGTTAAAGAAATCCCAATCCCTCACAGCCACACGCTCCAGGGATCTAAACCTTATCATCACAATGAACAAAACATGCTGGAGGGATAGGTTCCTGACCCAGAGACTCCCCATACTCTGGAATAGACTGCCCATAAATGACAAGCAGAGCGCCTCATTGGCCCTCTTCAAAAGGAACCTTGATGATTGGATGGGAGATAGGAAATTCACCCCGGGGATCATGTCAGTCGCCCTGCTAGACAGGGGCCCAGAGAAGTAAATATTGTGGGAAGAAATATCTAGGGAATTGTTATGGCTAGGCTTGCATAGGCCTTAGAGCCGATAGACTAGTACCAACCTATAAACCTATGAACCTATGTAAGAACTACACCACTGCTCTGCATGCAATTAGCAAGAGGGGAACCCCAAAAGGTGCACAGGCCATCACCTGGTCATGAGCATCACCTACAAAAGCCATGCTGCCATCTATTCAAACCAGCTCTATCCCTGTAGTGTACAGAGAGAGAGAGAGAGATAACAAATGAAACATAAAGTGAAAAAGAGAAGAAAGAAAAAAAGGTAAGTGGAACATGTAGCAAGTAATTGAATGTAGTACTTGGTCTGTAATAATGGGAAATATGATTTGGAGGAATATATGTCCCACAAAGACATGCTGTACTAATGTCCTGCTAAATAGCTGCTAAGGCCATAGCATCTGACCCTCTCTGCAGTGGGAGATATCACAGACATACCTCTCAACTGTACAGATCCTCACAGAATGTCCACATTTTACCATCATGTATTTTTGTTTGTTCCTCTTGAGATCTGTACTTTTCTGGCAAATACCTGAGGACAGAAGTCATCAGATAATGACAAACACTTGAGTTTTAGACTCCACATCCTTAAGAATATTCACTGCAATGTTAAATGTATCATTCTACAAATTTCCTATGTTTGTAACAGGTATATTTAAAGTCTGTCCTTATTTATCCCCCCATCATTTTAGGCATTGTCCAGATGTGATGCTCTGAGAGGTTGTGAGATGGGATCACAGGTCAGGAGCCTAACTCACCTGGGAAAGGACAGCTCATATATGACAACCATAGGGGTGTCCTGTCAAACAGTTGTGACTGTGTCATTGCTAGGCCATTTAATGGGATGTTTTCTATATCCATGTTACCTGTGATTATGAGTATGACACATGTTTGCATTGTAAAGCTAAGACACCTATAGAGGGCGTGTGCATAGTAGAGTACTGTTGTAGACATGTGTGTTGAACTGTATGTGATATATTGAATTAATAACATTCAACTGTACAGTGTTCTGCTGGACAATAAGCACATTTGTGACTGATATCTGTAGTCACATACTCATATATCTGTGTTATGTCAGCCAAACCATTGGCTGGTCTGTAAGCAGTGGCATTGTAACATAATAGCCTAACTATGACTGTTGGACATCTTCCAGATTATCACAGTGATGTCAAACCCTACTGTGCAATCAACGTACTAATGTATGGTGTAGCTATAGTAATACAGTATCAATACTGATGTCCCTTTTGACACCCATTTATGTGTGTTATTGTCCAGACATACTGCTGTAACAGGTTGAGAAGCATGATTGAGCAGCAAGACTGTAAATACAGTGTGCCATGATTACATTCAACAGAAATGTATACCAGGTATCCCCTCAGCACATGTATGTATGCATATGTTCAGCTGGAAGGCACAAAACTAATCACATGGGTTTCAAGCAGTCAGGTAAATAGGTTGTGCATGTTGCACATGTGTGTAATATCAGTGTGGTGGTTGCATTGCCCTGACACTGATGTGGGTACCGGAGTAGGCATGTTTATCAGGTATTAATCAGAGAAATGTCCACCTGTGTTATGACCCTCTTCCAATGCCTACCACTAGCAGCTATATCAACACCTATATACATTGGATATCACAAGTGTACACACCCGTGTTGGAATGCCAGGTTTGTGTGCTGTATGACAATCAGACCACAGAAGATCATTTCATAATGTTTTTCATCTTGAATGTGACCCCTAACCTGTATAATTCCATTGAAATACAACCAAAGGTGTTCCTAAGAAGGTGAGCAACTATTGCCAAGTGAAGCTGTGCTATAATCCAGACCAAGATGGATGAGTGCTGTAACCATCTCAAGAGGTGCATACACAACATATCAGTTTAAGGGTGTGCACACTCATCCAACTGGTTTATTGTACTGAGTATTATTTCCATATGTTTTCACAGACCAGATTGTTATGTTCTCAATTGAATTGTACAGGCTATAGGTCACACTACAGGTGGGAATTGTTATGAAATTAATTATCGTGATGTCATGTTCCAATTACACAAATACCAGCAATGTATCAGGGGTGTGTACCCTTTATATCCACTGTAGCTATATGGACACCAGTACCTGACCTGTATATCCAGCCTCCACCAAGGTAGAGTAATCTCCTTTGGTGGACAGCAGCAATACACAAACCACATAATAGGTTGCTAGATTGGCTGTACAGGGACACATAGGTGCAGGCAGCAACTTTGAAGCAAGTCCACCTATAACTGAGCAAGCAGGTAAGTTCACAGATGATGTCCTGTAAGGCTGACTGACTATGAATTGGACATATCCACACCACCAAGGACAATTGCAACTGTGTCTCCACATATGTTGTAAGTCTCAGATGAAACAACACAATTCACCCTGTACTGGGGGTAAAGAACACCTCATACACACATGCCATGGATATAGGCAACCTGCTTCACACAGGTTAGGTGGGAACATCGCCATCCTTTCCAACCCAGTCATACATGGATATATGCACATCAACCACACTCCTCCCCTCAGCAATAGTGAGCATGCACATATTACCTACTGATGGCAACAGCAGCATATCTCCATGGGACATGATAACATCATTGTCTGCCTCCTACATGAACTCAGGTATGTGCTCAGAGCTGCATCACACACCACAGTCAAACACAGACCTGCCACCATGCACACACCATCCACATGGGAGATGACCACTGTCAACCCTCTACACAGAAATGAATGGAGGATAGAGGATTATGCAATCAAGTGTCCAACATTGGGGGAATAAGATAGCTCAGAGACAGGCGTGTAATGCAAGCTGCTATAGCCATGATAGCTTGGAGGTTTCCAGTGTAGTCTGGATTATTTGCAAGTAATATCCATTGTTGATGTGCATTTTGACGACCGTATGAGGTCCTGTGACCTTTTTTTTTCATGTCTTCAAGGTAACATGCACAGTGCTCACCTACCAGCATTCTCTGGTGGGGAAGCAGACATCATCACCCAATATGTGATTGGACATTATGCCCTGTCATGTGGACGGAGAGCAGAAGATGTGTGAGAGAGGACTGCCCTGTGAAACAGTGTGGTCCACAGGGTAAATGATGCTGGCCTGCATAGCAGAACTTATGTGCATGTGCAGCATCAGGCCACCGACTTCAAATGCCATGCCCATCAATGGGCTGCTGCTGTAGCAAGGGACCGACTAGACACAGGTGGGGGCCCAGCCATCCAGCAACTGCTGACACCCACCGAGGAACTCCTAACCAAACATGTGCCACACACCAAATGCAAAAGCCAAGATGCTGAGGGAAGCATTGTGGATGTGGGCTGCACACACACACTGGATGAGGAGCGTGCAGGTAAGGGCCCAGTGGAGATTAGTACACTAGTGTATCAGACATACATGTATCTGTATTGTATCTACATACATGTGCCAGGTCCAATTGCAGTTGTGGATGGGGTTTTCTAATGCACAGAGGTGCACATCTATGGTGAGGACAGAACATTGTGTATTATTACGGTTAGTACTGTAGATGTGCAGACATGCTGCATCCATCCTATACCAAGGCCACATATGCGTCTGCTGACAATAACTCCCTCTCACAACTACCTAGGACCCTCTGGTCTGCATATGGGACAGCAGCCTGAAGCTGGTGAGCATTACGTTGTTCTGTTGTTGCCTGGCAATACCCCAGGCATGTGCAGAGCATGCAATTTACCATGCACACAACCCTCAGTAATAGCTACATTGCTTTATGTAATAGCTGTATTGCTTGTTGTGCATGTTCACTTGTACTGGGGTTAACTGTATTGCCTCACAGTGGTCACCACTGGGACCTATCTGATGTGAATTCAACATTTCTGTAGTATACATCATAACTTGTCAATGCCAAGACATCTGAACAGAGGCTAGCAAATTGTGCTGGACAAATGGCCTAAGGTAAGGTCACGCATGACACATTACTGGTATACAGTGGATATAAATTGTGTACACACCCTTCTAAAGATGCAAGGTGTTCCTGTTACATACTAATTAGGACCACAGTATGACAGTCCACACCTCTTCCAGCCTTTAATGTGACCCATAACAGGTATAGTTCACTTGTAAAACCAAGCATCTGTAATCATGTATTGCACCTATAAGGCAGGCCACCTGTGAGGGCGACAGACATCCTATCAGCATGATGTTTCAGTCAGGTAAGATAGCTCATGCTGCCATATTTGTCAGTACACTCACTGTGACCTATTTGGCTATAATATCAAATACATAGGCATTGTTAAGGCCCACAGACAACTTCCACCCACATATAGGTTTCAAACATGGATATTCCAGACACATCTGTATGGAGGACTGTACAATGGTTTAACCTGCTGCATGTGAGACATATGCTGACACCACACTATGTAAAGTAATGGCAGTGGGAGGTGGTCACCAGCCGTGTATAGTATACACATCAAAATGGTATAAGCCACCCATGATATGATCCTCACACACAAACAGTTGCCAGCATTAGGATTAAAACTCCTGCCTATCTAGGTATTCCTACTATAGTGCTACACAGTTATCAAATGCACCACAGAGCTTATACATTTCCAACTCAACCAAAGGTACTTCTGAGGTGGATGACATCAACGGGTCTACTAAATTTGAGTGAAGGGAAGTGTAAAGGGTAGTACACAGGTCAAAAATGGAATGTGCCAGATAGTACATGATTCACACCCACATACACTTGCCAGTATTGGGATTAGAACTGCTGCCTATCTAGGTATTCCTACTATAGTGCTACACAGTTATGACATGCACCACAGAGTTTATACATATACAACTCTACCAACGGTACTTCTGAGGTGGATGACATCAATAGGTCTACTAAGTTGGAGTGAAGGGAAGTGTAAAGGGTAGTACACAGGGCAAAAATGGTATGAGCCAGATAGTACATGATTCACACACACATACACACATATATACATACATACACCTGCCAGTACTGGGATTAGAACTCCTGCCTATCTAGGTATGTCTACTATAGTGTTACACAGTTACCGCACCCACTACAGAGCTTACTGAACTTTCACATGGCCAAAGCTGCTGATAACTGCACAGCTGTGGTAAAGTATTAAAGGTGGCAGACACTCTGGCTTCTGTTCCACTCATACATCATGCTAATTCTTTCTGTCTTGCACTTCAGCTAGCATTATGGCTTGGCACTTCACCAGGTTATTGTATCATGAAGTGTGGCACATCTGTGAGCCATCAGCAATACGCATTCATCACAGATGTCACCCCAGTACTTACTAGTTTTGTCCACCCCTCCTGGCATGTTTGAAGGGCGGTTATCTGTGCTTTCACCCATTAACCTGGTGCACATGTCCATTATGGGGCAGTGTTGCAACCGCCACATGTACACAGACAACTCTCCCCTCTAAACTCCAAACACTCAGACCTGTGAAGGTTACACCCAATGTGGATATATGCACTCTCCAGCAAAGACTAGACTAGCTGGTCAAGAGGATAAGATCAACACCTGCACCACACCATGTGGAACACATAGCTCACACTGACACCCTCTTTGACAGCCATGATATACAGTGAAAAGCTACACACCCACCTTCCCAGAGGTACACAATGGACATCTACCCAAACAGCACAGACCAGCAAGGCAGACACCCACTCAGACACCGTGACATGGCACATGCCAAGGAACACATTTAACCTACACAGTCTGCCCCCAACCTAAGTCCCTAAGGCTAACCATCTTGCACAATACAGTGATCATGGATAACTCAGTACTGAGGTACACACATCCCACTCACTAAGTTGAATATGGAGCAGGTAACAGCCAAATATCAATCACATGCCAGCATCTAACACATGACACAGCCAGTCTTGTCACTCCACAACAACTACAAGTATCACTCCATATCCATGTTGGCGTGAATGACTTGGGACACACCTCACTGGACTACATGACAGGAGACATTGTTGAACTCAGATTATGCAGTCCAGGCAGGTGTGACAGTAGCCCTAGGCAGTGTACCGTTGTCACCCAGAATGATGCTGTGGTACTATCAACAGAAGGTTGACTACAATATTGGCTTACATGTTATGTGTCATTTTCAAGGGATCCAGGACCTCACTGCTTGGAATGGCATGATTGACAGAACCAATGACTTGCCACGGATGCCCTACATCTATCACCGCTGGGTTACCAGGTACTGGCTACATGTCTTGCCACCCCTATAGTGCCTTATTAGGCAGTGTTCCTAATGTTATTACCACCATAACAACTACACATGTATGCAATCTGAGGGTCATGCTGCTCAACAGTGGGCATCTAACTGTCAGGATGCAGTCACTCATAGCAGTTGGAGTGGAGGACACGGCTACTGTAATGGAGAGGTGGTTCATAGCAGCAGACAGCACACCTGTAGTATCAGGCTATGACACATTCCACAGCTGTCAGCCACCAAACATGGACCACACCTCCACAGGTGGTGTTGTCTCCATATTCATTATGGATAGGAACACCTCCAGACTAGTATCCCATCATAATGCATTGGAGATGCTTCCAGTACAACTGCTTTGGGGTAATAGTGCAATCCAGACCATATGCTATGGCTCCACATCTACGTTCCTAGACTGTCAATGCACATTCCTCAACACCCTGCCATCTCTGATGGTCCAATGCAACACTGACATAGTACGAATCTTCAACTACCCCTCCATCACCTGGAGAATGTAGCCAATCGACAATACAGTGGCCCAACACTTCTGGAAATCACCATTTCCATCGCCCTCGACCAGCTTATACTGACCCCTGGTAGAGGATACAACAGCCTTGACCTGTGTTTACCACTTAAATATGGGACCATTGCTCATCCCCAGATGTCAATCCCTGCATGGTGAGATTCACACAGGCTGCAATCAACATGGAACTCAGCATGTCAGCCACACCCCCCCCCCACAAAGATGACCACCTGGCAAAAACTCTCCAAAGCTGACTTTGCAGCCATGAAAATAGGGGTGGATGTCTTCACTGCACCCATGGCAATGGGACGTAGCTGCATGACTGTGGAATCATACACATAGGCACTGTACAAACAGGTACATGAATGCATAGTACTAACCAGAGCCAACAGAACCCAGACACTGTCCTCCAAACACTGGAAGACAATGTGATGGGCCCCTGCCATTACTAAAGTGTACATCAGGAGAACACTGTTGCAGGAAAAGGTGGTGTCCCATGACTTTTGAACTCCCTTATTAGACTCAAACACAACTTTGGATCCCTCATGGAGTTTCTGCCAGGCATCTATGGCAGCAGAGATGCAGCAGACACTGAAAACAGTCACAACAACCTCCATAGCATTAAACACAAGTGCTGCGAGTTACTGCACAAAGCTAATACCTATCCTGAGACAACAGATATTGGCCACAGTCTTGGCAACACATTCAGTACCAGCTTTAGCCCTCTCTCCCCCCACAAGTGAAGTGCTGAGTGAATGTGTTCTCACATGCTGTATCCCATTTCCATTCTAGGCATCTGTGCATCAGCAGGATGTGGCCCTGCAGCAAGGCCACAGGGTATGGCAGTGTGGTGACACATCCATCATGTCACAGGCAGGGTACAGTATGTGCACGGTAATTACCAGTCTGTAACACAGTGATTGTATATGCCTCACAAATTATAGGGCTGAGGGTTGTACATAGGTACATGTTGATGTACAACATCT
The DNA here is from genome assembly GCF_019279795.1 of Protopterus annectens. NCBI lineage: Eukaryota > Metazoa > Chordata > Ceratodontiformes > Protopteridae > Protopterus > Protopterus annectens. The sequence continues at coordinate 1,009,740,910 of NC_056748.1, read as the reverse complement.
GTTGTAGAATGGAGAATGGTACATGTTTTGGTTTGGACACACCTCTGATTGCTAATAACCACAGCCGCAGGGGATATTCATCAAACAAACACAATGGGATTACTATTCACACACACACACACACACACACACACACACACACACACACACACACACACACACACACACACACGCACACACGCACACACGCACACACACACACACACACACACACACACACACACACACACGTACACACGCTCTACAAGGCTAACCCAAGGGAATACCTTGACATCAGGCCACATGACAATAGTCCCCAGTGTGGCTCAGGAGTATAGTCACTGAAGTGGTCCCCAGGGGTGGGTACTGTATTCCTCATCCACTCATCCAGGTTTCTATTGTAGGTGTCCAGTGATGTGCACTGCTTCCCATGTATGTGATCTATATTCCATAACATGGACAGTGTCTTTGTTGTGCACATGTCCCACATGTATGTTCTTTGATGTGTGGAAGAGTGCTTGAGGTCTCTGGGGTATGTTGTGTGGACAGATTGGTATCTTTTGATGTAGCATTCTTGACCTCATTTGGTGAGACCTTGCTATGTAACAGAGGTAGTGATTGCACCTACATTGACAGTATGATACGGGTATTCAATGGAGTTAGTGGTGTCTGTCCATACAGGGCATGTGTATAAGGCATGGTATTCCCTTTGTGGGGTACATTTGCAGACTCTGCAGTTATTGCTGGCATCCTGTGAGGAACAGGGCCATTATACACATTGATTGGGCTACTGAGGGGAAGGAACAGGGTGACATGTCCTTTTACTTGCTGGATATACACTCTGTCAGGAGATGTAACACATCAAAGTACTTTCTGATGTCAGTGGCACTGTTGTGGTCAACAGGCATGTAGTCCACTGCAATCATACTGTAGGTACTATCTGTGAGGCAATATGCAGGGGAACTACCGATATAGTGATTGTTGCCTAGCCAAGTGTGTTTGTGTATGATACGTGGGTGGAGAGTCATCTCTGAGTAATAGAAGGGTTGCCTATATTGTTCACTAATCCATACTGTCACATTTAGGGCTGTGGATGATCTACATGAACCTCTATGGTGTTTGACAACTGTTGGCCTTGTAATGTGGACATTGTGACATATACTAGGTTCTCAACATAATAATTTAGCAAACCCCCCCCATGGATCCTGTTATTACACAATCACACTGACCCCACACAGGATACTGATCACACACACACACACACACACACACACACTTGCCAGCACTGAGTTTCAAACCCCTACCTAGTAGTGTATTGCTACATACAGTGTACCGCATTTCTCACATGTACCATAGAGCTTATAGAATGGATGTTGTCCCAAGGTACTTATAAGGTGAGGAACATCACCAGCCCTTGTAAATACTGGCATTGGGTGATGTAGTGGTTGAGAGATTCCAAAAAATAATTTATCCTACACACATTTACATTTGCCAGGGGGTGAAGTTCAAACCTTTATAGAACTATCTTTTTGGAACATTAGGTTATGCATTTATCACATGCACCACTGACCTTACATGGTTTAGGGTTGCCAACAGGTACTTCTAAGGTGGATGAAATCTGCAGGACTGCTAAAGTCAGGCACTGAGATGTGTACTGGGTGTAAATGGCCTGAGATGTGTACTGGGTGTAAATGGGGCCAAAATCTTTGAGGTACAGACATATGTACACACACAAACATTTGCCAGGAATGAGATTCAAACTCATACCTATGTAGTTATTGCTATTACAGTGTACCACATTTATTGCACAGACCACAGAGCTTATAGGATGGATTTTGTCCCAAGATACTTCTAAGGTGAGGAATATCACCAGCCCTTGTAAATACTAGCATTGGGTGATGTAGTGGGTGAGAGATTCAAAAACTTATTTTACCCTATACACATTTACATTTGCCAGGGGTGAGGTTCAAACCTCTATCTAGCTATCTTTTTGGGCCATTATGTTACACATTTACCACACGCACCACTGCCCTTATATGGTTTAAGGTTGCCAACAGGTACTTCTAAGGTGGATGATATCTGCAGGACTGCTAAAGTCAGGCACTGAAATGTCTACTGGGTGTAAATGGGGCCAAAATCTTTGAGGTACAGACATATGTACACACACAAACACTTGCCAGGGATGAGATTCAAACCCATACCTATGTAGTTATTGCTACTACATTGTTCCACATTTATCACATGTGCCATGGAGTTTACATATTGGAGAGCTGTGCAAAGGTATCTTCGAAGGTGAGTGACATCAGCAGCAGTGCTAAAGGAGGGGTAAGGAAAGTGTAGTAGGTGTGAATGACCACAAAATAAGGTCTCTACAAGGATAGACACACTCTCTCACACAAACACTCACATTTGCACAGTTGCCAGGCTCAGGATTGGAACTCCTACCTAACTAGTTTGCTACACTATAGCATTACACAGTTATCACAAGTGCCACAGAGCTTATATGTTGGAGAGCTGTCCAAAGGTATCTTTGAAAGTGAGTGACATCATCAGCAGCAGTGCTGAAGGAGGGGTACGGGAGATTTAGTGAGTGTGAATGGCCTCAACCACATTCATCTAGAAACACACACACACACACACACACACACACACACACACACACACACACACACACACACACACACACACACACACACCTTTACATTTGACAGAACTGAGATTACAACTGCTACATGGATACCTATTTGGACTGTAGTGTTACAGTTATCACAAGCACCACTGGCACTATAGGGCTGAGGGCTAACAAAAGATATTTCTACAGTGAATGACATCAGTACATGTGATATAGGCCAATGGGATGAGTAGTGGGTGGGACAGGCCTCATAATAGAATTCTCTCTGCCGCTGCCTGTCTTTCTCTTCCCCACGTCTGTGTGTGTGCGTTTGACATATTATATTATGTTAGCCTTAGATATGTGAGTGTATTCATATAGTGTGTGTGTGAAGTATCAATGGTGTACAATTTGGTGTGTGTACACAGACAGCTGCGAATAACCGATATCTGTAGTCCATTGTGTTGTGAGACATGGACTTCATTTCTCTAAGTGTAGGAGCATGCCTGATCTTCTATATTGAGTGTGTGCATCCATTACAGGGAGGGTTGGACTCCAGTTCAGGATTTTGTGTGCTATAGCTATACCTAGCAAACTGTTTCTGCAAGATATCTATAGATAGGTTGCCAATATGGAGACACAATGGGCTTAACATACAGGGAACACTGTAAGTATTGCTGTCTGTGCTGCTTGTGTGACATGTTTGGTTGTAGCATAGATATTCTGACATATGTACTGTTTTACACTGTGATGTGTCATGTCATCAACTACTGACAGTTATCATTCTTTGCTCACTGTTATTTACCGGGAAATACAAGATGAATGAAGCTGAGACCAATATTCTGAGGCATACAGACTACACATTCTGGCACACATCTACCTGGCCTTACCTCTCAGCTGTACAGATGCACCCAAGTTATCCAGAGGCAGGACTCATATATCTGGTCAGTGTACCTTCATATTGTGGTTTACAAGCGGTTTTGTGGCTATTCATTCATGGGTTTGCAGTCGGGAGTAGTATGGCCAGACATTAGAGTTTCAGACTTTACACACTCCATGACATCCATGCTTTTACACCCCCCCCCCTGTTATTCTCTCCTCCACCTAACATTATGTAAGCAATATCTCAGAGGTATCCCTATACTTGGGCCTTTATCCCAGTAGTGTTTATGGCCTGATCTACAATCCTTGCAGTAGGACATGGGGAGGCATGCTACTGGCATTTATCAACATGGCCTTGCATTTGTTTTCTGTTTACTGTTAGGGTGTTAGTTGGGACCTTCTGACATTCCATACATTGGCACTATGGGTGAGGCACGGGCCTTTGCCAGAGGACTGTAGGCCATTTGAGAGTGCTGCAGGCCATCTGTTACTGCATTTCTACATGGGATAGTGTGTGGGGGGTGCACATCTGCAGACTTTAACATTTGAAATGACTCTACTGGTATTTCGGTTACTCTGTTGGCTTCCATTTCATATTGTATTGTGATCTATCATGCAGACGGAGGCATATCAGTAGAGTACACATGTTAAATCTTAATGGCATATATTTCAGTTTCAGACTATTTACTCTTTAGAACTGGAATTCAACTGCCAGACATGTTGTAGTATGTCTGTGTAGGTCTGGTGGGGGGCTGTTCATCATTGCCATCATTTGGGGGCTTTAGGCCAGCCTTTCTTCATGGTCATCTACACCTGTCCTGCTGGATAAGGCTGGTAGTGGATATATGGCCCTCATTGACATCCATTTGTGTGACCTATTGACACCCACAGTTCTTTGGGCCATCACATGTACTGCAGTGGGGGTTGTCACCTTGTGTAGTACTGCCTAGTATGTTGATACCAGTATTTGTTATGAATTTCCTGCTGTCCCATATCACTGTCTGTCGCCACCCCATTCTGCCACCCAATTCCCTTGCATGCTTGTATGCATATCATACATACACGTATGAGAATATACTACTCCATTCAGTAATTGATAGGAAGAGTGATTTACCTTGTAGCTGGGCCAGTATTGAGGATGGTGCTGGAGGGATGACTATGTTGGATGCACATAGTACACTCCCTGTACATGGTAAAGCTCAGGTAGTGTCATGTTTGGCATCCCTTTTACTGTATGTGTGAGTCAGAGAAAGGTATCAGTCCCTAGGTCCCTACAATGTCAGTGTGTGTGCTATGCATTGCCTCTTTGCCAAGGCCTGGGCATACTGCACATGTCTCCTTTTGCCTACAGGATCAGGCTCAGTATGTTCCTCCTCCGAGTCCCTCTGTGCATGTGCTGGCCTTGGCAATGGTGTGAGGGGGGGGTGTGGCCCTGCCCAGTGCTGTTACTGGTGCAGCTGATTCCACAGGATCATATTGTGTAGCATGGCACATACTATGAACATTTGTGTACATGTAGAGGAAGAGAACTGCAAGGCTCTACCGGAAATGTCAAGGCAGCAGAACCATGACTTGAGCATCCCAAACACACTCTCTACAATGATCCTGGTTTGTGTGTGTGCCTCATTATTGTGTTCTTGTTCGGGTGTGTGTGCATTTTTGATGGGTGTCATCAGCCATGGCTCCAGTGCATAGCCAGCATCCCCACTAGATGGCCATAAGTGATGTCCCCCCTGGCAAACACCTGATACAGCTGTGAGCAATGCCAGATGTGGGAGTCGTGATAACTTCCAGGGATGCCAGCACATACATTCATGATAATGCCCTGGGCATCACACATGACTTGGCAGTTGATGGAGGGGAAAGTTGATTGTGGTTTATGTAGTCCCTGCCCCAACTACCTCAGGGTATTCTGCTATATGGTGGAAGAGATGCATACGTGTGGTCAGCACCTCACAGGTGGTTGGGAAATATATGTGCTCATTGGCATGTTGTGTCATGGCATCCAGGAACTGGTGAAGTACCCTGGATGCTGATGCCTGTGAGACCCCCATGATATCCCCAGTTGATCTTTGGAAAGTTCCTGTGGCTAGTATTCTTAAGCCTAAACATTCCTTGGTATCCACTGGGATGGGTTCCTCTCTATTAGTTCTGTGTGTAAGGCGTGGCCGGCACAGCTCAATGATTTGCTGTAGAATGTCCTTGTCCACCCTACAGCACTCCACTATCTCCAGCTCATGTAGCCCCTGGTAGGTTACCCTGGGTCTGTACACTCTTCTCCTCCTCCTCACTGTGGGTCAGTTATCAGCATTCTCCTCCTCACCACCCTCAGTCTGTAGCACATATTGATGGAGTAAAGCAGCAGCAGCCTCTAACATATTTAGTTATTTCTGCCTGTTAAAAATCCCCCGTCTGTGTGCACAGGTGGTGTAGAGTTTGTGGGAAAAAGTCTGTAGAGTGTTTGCATAGTTTATATTAGTGTGTTGAGCTTCTGCATGTGTAATTGGCTGAGTCTGATACAGTCCACCTGCCAGCTATGCTAGTTCTCCTTGATTCCTTCCTACTGCTGTTTCTCCTTCCCACTTCCTCCCTGTTTAAGCCCTGAGGTGTGCAATGCATACCCGGTGCTCAAATGTAAACAGTTCTGCTATTTCCTGTGTTTTTTTTTTTTTTTTTTTTTTTTTTAGGCCCGCTGTGCACCACGCACCACGCACACCCGTTTAGCTAATGTAAGCACTTTTAAGCAGAAATGGCCATTCCTGGACATGAACATGCTCTGCATTTCATGGAATAAGACAATACAGCCTCAGACACACCCCGTTCCTTAGCTGTGCTTAGCTAAGGGCAAATATGGCCACAGAGCTCCAATGAGCTTATAGCAAGTATGACACATCCCCTTATGAAGTCATTCAGATCTTATACTTGCACTGTTGTATTGCTGCACCTACATAGTTAGGTACAAGCTAACACCTTTAGAAAATCTGTGATTCAGTATAACTCCCCTCATTTGCATACCCCAGTGTGCAAATCCTTAGTTACTGCACTTAAACGGACCCTTTCCCCTTGTAAAGCAGTGCTCCCTCATATTGTTTGCATTCTGCATGCCATTGACTGTAATGGCAAAATGCAGAATTATCTTAAAATTGACTTTTCTCAATTTTTTTGTATTTTCGGCATGATCCCGTTTGTGCGCCGCTGCCCTAAGCTTAACCTGCCATGATCAGCCAAAAAAAAAAGTTTAATTTCATAAAAAAATAAACTATTATTAATGCCAATGGCCTTATATTTGATCATTGGCATGTGTGTTTGACTGTAATGCATGCTTTCCACGAGCTGTTCTGCCTCCGTTTTGCTCAGATGCAGAAATGTATTCAGTTACTAACTGAATACATTTCTGCTCTGACACTGTTCCTGCACGTAAAATTCCTGTAGAATAACTGATGAACAGCTTCGTGGATCGCAAAATCACCCCATTTGCATGTTTTTTCCAGCAAATGAGGTGATTTGCATCCCGCACGGCTTTCCGTGCAGGAACAGTGTAGAGCCGCTCGTGTGAGTGAAAACAGCGCTTTCCTGAATCGCTCGGTGGCCATTTTCCATGCAGGAGCTCTTACACTGTTCCTGCATGGAAAATGGCTATTTGTGAATCCTGGGGAGAATCTTACATTCCTTTAAAACATAGTTACAGACTAATAATTTATAAATCGGTTAAAAGGTATTTACACAAGATTGACTGGTAAAATGATAATTACTTCAATTATTCTACACATGAAAACATTCTGGTCACCTCAGTTTTAGCAACATCAACTGAAACTATTAACTCCTCTAGAATAAATGTTCCTTTCTTGTGCAGTAACAAACTAAGAAGACTGCATAAAATGCATTTGCAACTGCATGGGAAATATCCTTCATATAAAAATAAAGTAAGGTTAAATAGAATTTGATCTGCATTTCACTATAACACATGAACAAGTAAAGCATAAAACAAAGTTGATGAATAACTATTCTAACAGCAATTTTACTATAAATATATATTAACTTGGCAACTCATACAAACCATTCTATAACTCTGTAAATCTGCATAAAAAAGTACTAACAGGACTTAAAAGAACAGCTAATGAATTCAACTGCTTTTTTCAATCTTCCTGTGTCAAAGTTTTAACCACACATTCACTCTTCAAGAAATATTATCAACTCAGGATGTCTGTCCTTCAATTTTTTAAGTAGTGATCTTAAAACCATTAAAGTGGGACAGAAAATGTCTATGAGATCCAATAAAATTCCTATTGTTTTAATTACAGATATTTATACTGAATTATCAGTTTTATAGACAACATTCAATAAGTTACTGAAATCAGGAGCAATGCATCATTTGTGGATATATTAGATTTCTTAAAAAGGAAAACAGACAGGAAATACAGAATTACAGATTTATCAGCTTAACTTTATTAATCAGGAAATGTTTTGAAAGCTGAATCATTCAATTATTAAAGGATCAAAACGGCAAATCTGATTTTAATGACATTTATCAACATAGATTTGTAGCAAGAGATGTACCCTAACTAATTTATGTTGGATTTTATGAAAAAAAATAATACAGCAATGGACACACAGTTAACTGTTTGATTTTCCTGGACCTAATGAAATTATTCAACACTCAGCCCCATAGGATCATAGTATCATAGCAAGCTCCTAGGCTACTGCCCCTGTAAGCCTAGTCAACAAGTTAGCCCATGTTCCTACAAGTCAGTACCCAATGCCATACTTAAATTCACAAGGCCCAAAAAATTGAGGTATATTTGTTGGGTGGAAAAACTCAATCAAATGTGTGTCCTTGCTATTTACCTTGTATTCCACAGGGCTTGGTCTTGAAACCCCTTCTGTTTAATTTAGCTTTTTGCCACTAACCCCACAAACCACTCTTGCTGGTTTAGTAATTATGTTAATGATTGTAAGGTGGGGATTTTTTTTTTTTTTTGCAATGAATAAAGAAATAAATACTATTAACAGCAGTTGGACAATGGCTCTCAGACAAAAGATATAGGTTTAGTACAAACAAATGCCAAGTAATGCACTTTGGGAAACCGGCCATGAGATATTGTCTCATAATCAATAGAGCAGTATTAGAAGAAGTGCAAGAAGGCAGATACCTTGAAATCATAATATTTCTGAAAATTTTAATTTAATAAGCATGTAAACTTATAAGAAGTAAGGCCACAAGACAAGAGTTATGTTAAAAGAATCATAACAAACAGTCATAGTATGACATTTCATGTGAGACCTATACTTGAACATAGCAACTCATTTTTTTATATATAATAAAAAAAGTTTAATTTCACAAACATGAATCTATCCAATGAGAACTCACAAAACATGTTCCAACAGTTAAAGATCAATCTATTTTGCACGATGTAAACTGCATATTTTAAATTCATTACTGAGACTTTTGAGGCAAAGCAATTATAGCATACAAAGCTTTCAGTAATTCATTTCTTTAGTCACAGTTTAATTTACACAAATATACAAACAAACTTACAAACACAATACAAATTTCAACTTACAGTTTAACAAGACAAACTTAAAATGTAAATGCTTAAATTAAATCATACCTAGAATATAGAGCAAACTTTCTTAACGTATATTCAGTTCTAAAAACTTAGAAGTGTTCAAGAGTAACCCAGAGACTATTTATTTTATTTATTTAACATTTGTTTACCAGGAAATTCAGACTGGGACAGAGCCCATTTTCAGCAGATGCCTGGGGAGAAATGCTCCAGATGCATGTCTTTGGAATGGGAGAGGAAATGCAAACATAGGGAGGACATGCAGACTCCACACAGAAGACACCCCAGCCAAGACTCAAACCAGAGAACATCTTGCTGTGAGGTCACAATGCTAACTGCTGCACCATTACAAAGAAACCATCTTTGATCCATGTTTTTCAGAGTCAGTGTTGCTTAATGGCCTTTGAGCCTAAACACTGCATCTTAAAATTTATTAAATATTATGAATGTATGACCTTCTCTATAAAAATAACAACTTTCCAGTGGTGGCCTAGGAATGTTGTTATGGTTAATGACTTTTTAAGTTATACAGCATGTACATAAGATAAGGGAATCCAACTCTTCAATACAGGATAATACTTTTTAACAGTTTTTACCTTTATTATGTGCTTTGCTTTAAATTTTCCATGTAAAAACTTATCTACAGTAAATTACAAGTAATCACCGTGGTATCCCCGAAGTCTCAAAACAACCCACTAAAGTGTAGTGGGTCCAAAAACAAAACAGTGTAAGAAACTTCTCTGTGTGGAAGATTTTCAGTCCATATATTGCTAGTTAATCACTATATATTAATCAGATCAGATAATAGTAGTTGAAGTAGCAACTTAAACTTGTCTTAAGTCAAAACAAAAACAAAACTAAAAATAATAAGAGAAAATATATAATTGTACAGCATTTCTTACACTGTTTTATCTACAGTAAATTAAGATGCAAGTAATACAAGTTGCATTTTTGAATAACATTAGAATGTGTCTTAGTTTTAAAAGGTAAATACTTAAAAGTGATGTTTAAGCTTTGTTGGGTATTTAATTTATGACTTTACAAAGTCCTTCAACTTATAGATTTCTAGAATTTTCTTCCTTATCTTCCTTATAGATACCCACCCCTTTTCAACTACGCTTTCCCACCCATCTGTGATAAGTCTTCTTTTAAGCATTTCCCCATTCAGCCTTCCTATTTTCAATCATCCTTCCTCATCTAATTGTAATTTACATTTTCTGATATCTTTGCACAGCTCCGTCATGTTTTTCATCACTGATAATATAACCCTTCCAATTTTTTTTCTAAAAGTTTAGTGAGTATCATATCCCTTTTATTCATCAGTAAAATCACCAAAACCACTGCTGTAAGGATACAAAAAAGAAAAAAAATAACTATACCATTCTTGTCAATGTTATCATATTTTTATATAAACTATCTGTCTTCATGAGATTTAATTAGGACCTCTACACTACCCAAAATAAATACTTTGTAAAATTCTTTATCTAGCACATCTGAAAAATAATACAGCTCATCAGAAGCCATACCAACCAATATTGACTTTATCAAATATATTTTCTTGTCTAATGATATTTTTTTCCTAACACCATCCTATATGTTTTATTTTATCTATTGCTTTTCTATTCATGTATATCTACATTATCTCCCTCAAAACCTATTCTTAAAATAGGAAATACTTTCTTATGAAATGTTTATACTCCACAGCATATCTTGCATGACAAAATCCAACTCTTAATGTTGGTAATATAATCAAAAATACTTTACATTCCTTCTTTAAAGTTGTTAGTTTAGTAAATCATATATTTTTTACACTTTGTGCACATAGTTTTGTCATCCATATGTTTGTAGCATATACATTTTTTTCATATAATTGCCATTATAACCCTTCCACTCAAACAAAACTAGCTAGACTCTGCTACTTGCATGAGAAGGGACTCAGAGAACACTCTTGCTTGATCCTTTTCTGCACCACGCATTCTGACCCTTTTAATCCTTGTAATATATAGGACCCAGGGATGCTGGTCAATTTATTTTTCACCTTTTCCTTGAAAGTATAAGTCATATATCCTAAACACAGACAATTTTTCAGTTTAGCTGAGCTATCATTTTATACTGAGTTTTAGCCTTAATATTGTTAATTAATACGATTCTAATATATTTTTTGCTCTTTAAGTTTTATTCATGGTTAAAAAAGTCAGCAGACTAGCTCACTTATCCAGTGAACAAACAGTGGTAAATGCACTTTACATACATTCAGGATGGTCAGTGCAATGGGGGAACTCTCATTTGTACCCAGTTATAAAAGATAACTCTCCACTGAAAGTTGTGGGTGACAAAGACACCCTCAAAAAATGTGGGATTTGAAAACTTCCTCAAATGTAGTTTTGAATACTGTATTGTTTGTAAACCCAGCCACTGGAGGTGCACAAGCCAGTGCATTTCTTTGTGCCGGTTCCAAGCCCGGATAAATGGGGAGGGTTGCATCAGGAAGGGCATCCGGCGTAAAACTTCACCAAAACATTTCATGCAGTCACCAAGAAAAATTTTTATACTGGATCGGTCGAGGCCCGGGTTAACAACGACCGTCACCAGTACTGTTAACCTACAGGGTGCTGGCAGAAATAGGGCTACTGTTGGCCGAAGAAGGAGAAGAGGCGGAAGACATGGCCGAAGGCAGGAAGAGAGGAGAAAGGCTAGGACTGTGGTAGTGAGGGCCGGAACTTTGAATGATGGCAGTATAACTGGTATAGGGAGAGAGCTAGCTGATATGATGGACAGAAGGAAGGTTGGTATATTGTGTGTGCAAGAGACCAGATGGAAGGGGAGTAAGGCTAGGTTTATTGGAGGTGGGTTCAAATTGTTTTATCATGGTGTGGATGGGAGGAGAAATGGCGTAGGAGTTATTCTGAAGGAACAGTAGGCTGAGAGTGTTTTGGAGGTGAAAAGAGTGTTGGATAGAGTGATGTTTATGAAGCTGGAAATTGATGGTGTAATGATGAATGTTGTTAGTGCGTATGCTCCACAAGTTGGTTGTGCAATGGATGAGAAAGAAAAATTTTGGAGTGAATTGGATGAAGTGGTGATGAATGTACCCAAGGGTGAGAGAGTGGTGATTGGAGCAGATTTCAATGGCATGTTGGTGAAGGGAACAGAGGGGATGAGGAAGTGATGGGTAGGTATGGTGTTAAACAAAGGAATGCAGAAGGTCAGATGGTAGTGGATTTTGTGAAAAGGATGGACATGGCAGTGGTGAATACATATTTTAACAAGAGGGAGGAGCATAGGGTGACATACAAGAGTGGAGGAAGATGCACACAGGTGGATTATATCTTATGTAGAAGGGCCAGTTTGAAGGAGATTGGAGACTGTAAAGTGGTGACCGGAGAAAGTGTAGTTAGGCAGCATAGGATAGTGGTTTGTAGGATGACATTGGTTATCAAGAAGAGAAGGAGGAGTGTGAGGACAGCACCAAGGATCAAGTGGCGGAAAGTGAAAAAGGGTAATTGTGAGGTGGTGTTCAGGGATGAGTTAAGGCAGGCACTGGGTGGCTGTGAAGAGTTACCAAATAGCTGGGTAACTACAGCAGAGCTAGTAAGGGAGATGGCTAGAAAGGTGCTTGGTATCACATCTGGACAGAGGAAGGACGACAAGGAGACATGGTGGTGGAATGAGGAAGTACAGTAGAGTATACAGAGAAAGAGGTTGGCAAAGAAGAAGTGGGATTGTCAGAGAGATGAAGAAAGTAGACAGGAGTATAAGGAGATGAGGTGCATGGCAAAGAGAGGTGGCGAAGGCTAAGGATAAGGCATATGAAGAGTTGTATGAAAGGTTGGACACTAAGGAGGGAGAAAAGAACCTGTACCGATTGGCTAGACAGAGGGACCAAGCTAGGAAAGATGTGCAGCAGGTAAAGGTGATAAAGCATAATGAGGGAAACATACTCACAAGCGAGGAGAGTGTGTTGAGGAGATGGAAAGAGTACTTTGAGGGGTTGATGAATTAAGAGAATGAGAGGGAGAGAAGGTTGGATGATGTAGGGATAGTGAATCATGAAGTACAATGGATTAGCAAGGAGGAAGTAAGGATAGCTATGAAGAGGATGAAGAATGGAAAGGCTGTTGGCCCAGATGACATACCTGTGGAAGCATGGAGGTGTTTAGGTGAAATGGCAGTACAGTTTTTAACCAGATTGTTTAATGAAATCTTGGAAAGTGAGAGGATGCCTGAGGAATGGAGAAAAAGTGTTTTGGTACCAATTTTTAAGAATAAGGGTGATGTGCAGAGGTGTAGTAACTACAGAGGGATTAAATTGATCAGTCACAGCATGAAGTTATGGGAAAGAGTAGTGGAAGCAAGGTTAAGAAGGGACGTGATGATTAGTGATCAGCAGTATGGTTTCATGCCAGGAAAGAGCACTACAGATGCGATCTTTGCTCTGAGAGTGTTGATGGAGAAGTACAGAGAATGTCGGAAGGAGCTGCATTGTGTTTTTGTAGACTTAGAGAAAGCATATGACAGGGTGCCTAGAGAGGAGTTGTGGTATTGTATGAGGAAGTCAGGAGTGTCAGAAAAGTATGTAAGAGTGGTACAGGATATGTATGAGGGTAGTGTGACAGTGGTGAGGTCTGCAGTGGGAGTGACGGATGCATTTAAGGTGGAGGTGGGCTTACATCAAGGATCAGCTCTGAGCCCTTTCTTATTTGCAATGGTGATGGACAGGTTGACAGACGAGATCAGACAGGAGTCCCCGTGGACTATGATGTTTGCAGATGACATTCTGATCTGTAGTGAGAGTAGGAAACAGATGGAGGAGACCCTGGAGAGATGGAGATATGCTCTAGAGAGAAGAGGAATGAAGGTCAGCAGGACTAAGACCGAATATATGTGTGTGAATGAGAGAGAGGATAGAGGAATGGTGAGGATGCAAGGAGAAGAGGTGGCGATGGTGGATGAGTTTAAATACTTGGGGTCAATAGTTCAGAGTAATGGTGAGTGTGGAAGAGAGGTGAAGAAGAGAGTACAGGCAGGATGGAGTGGGTGGCGAAGAGTGTCAGGAGTGATTTGTGACAGACGAGTACCTGTAAGAGTGAAAGGGAAGGTCTACAAGAGGATAGTGAGACCAGCTATGTTATATGGGTTGGAGACAGTGGCATTGACAAAAAGGCAGGAGTTTGAGCTGGATGTTGCAGAATTAAAGATGTTAAGGTTTGCACTGGGTGTGACGAGGGTGGATAGGATTAGGAATAAGTATATTAGAGGGTCAGCCCAGGTTGGAAGGTTTGCAGACAAAGCCAGAGAGGCACGATTACGTTGGTTTGGACATGTGCTGAGGAGGGATGCTGAGTATATTGGGAAAAAGATGCTAAGGATGAAGCTACCAGGTAACAGAAAAAGAGGAAGGCCTAAGATAAGGTTTATGGATGTGGTGAGAGAGGACATGCAGGTGGTTGGTGTGACAGAGCAAGATGCAGAGGACAGGAAGAAATGGAAATGGGTGATCTGCTGTGGCGACCCCTAACGGGAACAGCCGAAAGAAGATGATGATTGTTTGTAATGACATTTGATGACTAGGATTTTGCTAATCTGTCATGAAACTACAATGGACATGTGTAACTGATGCCTTGTCTGTTGTATGCACATGTCCAATGGAAGTAAAGACAACATCCATTTTGTTAGTGTGGAATGCTTAACCAGATGTCTCTTGCCCAAGCAAAAATGGAAATTACCTGTGGATGATGTGCCTTGAGGCTACACATGCCCTCAAAAGAACATTGTAGGATTATGTGGATTCAAATGTAAGTCATATAAGTAGGAGTACATACTACAACTGGTCACAACCGCAAATCATTAAGCTACATTTAAGCTAAAAACAGTATGGCTGCACCTATCTTTTGTCAAAATGTTATTTCCTTCAATCACCAAACTAGAGACACCAGTTTCCTTTTTCAATTGGTGTAATAAACAGAAAGAAAAAACAGATTAGTAACTTTCAGGCACTGTGTCTGCATAGCTGTACTGTTAGGGAATGGGTGTTTAGTATGCTAATATGTAGGGTTGGGGTCAGGGGAAGTTAGGGTTAAGGTTAGTAAATGAGTAAGAGTGAGCAGGGGTCTCCGTCTCCTGCACCATCTTACTCATGTGCTAACAATAAGCCAAGCCCTACTTCTGCCTGTAATGCAAACCCTACAGGGACAGTCTTCTTAGAATGCCACTAAACAAGCTAGACACACACACACACACACACACACACACACACACACACACACACACACACACACACACACACACACACACACACTCTCACCCAGTACATAAGCCCAATATTAAAGCTGTCATCATCCCTATCTGTTTCTCTAACCCTAACCCACAAACACTCATATACATGCTCAAACTAAATACTAAAACTGTTGGTATCAACACTTCAGGGTTTCCCCCCACTCTCCCTTACTTCTGTCAATAATTACTGCATTTGACCAACACAAAAGCAGCACTCAACAAATTGAACATTTGACTAAAAGTATGGTCGCCAAGCAGGAAGGCTTAGGTGACGAGCAAACCAAGTCTTCGGAAGGAGTAACAGAAAAAACACAGAGTAATGACATCAGTAATGACATCAGTAATGGCATCAGCTCAGGTTTTGTGCCCACTGAGTGGCGCAGTGCTACAGTTATCCCACTCCACAAGGGGGGGATCCACCTTGGATCCCGGAAACTACCGTCCCATCAGTCTGACAAGCCTTATCTGCAAGGCCATGGAGTGTATTATCATGGAACTTATAAACAAAGACATTGGCAACCTTCAAAGACTGGACCCCACCCAGTTTGGGTTCGTGAAGGGCCGATCTTGTCTCCTGAACCTGATTGACTTCTTCGAATCAGTCTCCAGAGCCATGGACAAGAGTAAGGTGGTCCACACAGCCTATCTAGACCTTGCGAAGGCTTTTGACACCATCCTCCACTCTGGAATCATAGATAAACTTACTAAGCTGGGCATTAATCCCTATGTCACCCAATGGGTTGCTAACTGGCTTATTGATAGAACCCACACTGTAAAAGTAGCCGACTCCAAATCCAGCTCCAGACAAGTGACAAGTGGAGTACCTCAGGGTTCAGTCCTGGGACCGCTCTTGTTTGGCATCTACTTTTCTGAAGTACAGGCCAACACTAAGGGACTCTGGCTAACAAAGTTCGCAGATGATTGCAAACTGGGAGCCATTATTGATTTGAATCCCCAAATGATGTGGATACTCTACAAAAGGGCCTTACAGAAACAGATGCTTGGTGCCAGAGCCATGGACTCAAGCTCAATGCCAAGAAATGTATAGTTATCCCCTTTGGGAAAAAACATGTATCCATGAATTACCATATAGGTTGCAGTACACTAAACACTGAAAGTGTGATAAGAGACTTAGGGAAACAGGTGGACAGTGGTCTCACCTTCGATAACCACATCACCACAACAGTTAGGAAATCCTTCTATGTGGCACACCTCATCACTAAGGGCTTTTCATCCAGAAAAAAGGAGGTCATTGTCCCACGGTACTCATCCCTCATTAGACCCATTGTAGAATACAACACCCCGTTTGGTATGTACCTCTCAAGACATCTGCAACAACTGGAAAGGCCACAGAAATACCTCACTAAAAGAATCACAGGCCTAAAGCAGATGCCCTATGCTGACCGCCTTAAAAAACTCCAGCTATACTCTGTCGCATATTGTCTACTCAGAGGCGATCTCTGCTTAACATACAAGGCCATGTCGAACCCAGAGCTGTTGGACATGCTACACTTAAAGAAATCCCAATCCCTCAGAGCCACACGCTCCAGGGATCTAAACCTTGTCATCACAATAAACAAAACATGCTGGAGGGATAGGTTCCTGACCCAGAGACTCCCCAAACTCTGGAACAGATTGCCCATACATGTCAAACAGAGTGCCCCTTTGGCCCTCTTCAAAAGGAATCTTGACGATTGGATGGGAGAAAGGAAATTCACCCCTGGGATCATGTCAGTTGCCCTGCTAGACAGAGGTCCAGAGAAGTAAATAGTGTGGGAAGAAATAGCCAGGGAATTGTTATGGCTAGGCTTGTATAAGCCCTAGGGCTGATAGCCTAGTACCAACCTATGAACCTATGAACCTATCAATAATTACATCAGTAATGGCATCAGTAATGGCATCAGTAATTACATCAGTAATGGCATCAGTAATTACATCAGTAATGACATCAGTAATGACCTCAGTAATGACATCAGTAATGGCATCAGTAATGACCTCAGTAATGGCATCAATAATGGCATCAGTAATGACCTCAGTAATGGCATCAATAATGGCATCAGTAATGACATCAGTAATGGCATCAGTAATGACATCAGTAATGGCATCAGTAATGGCTTCAGTAATGGCATCAGAAAAATAAAAAAAAATAAATGGTTTATAATAGTCCAAAATGCATGCTACTGAAAATCACAGCAAACATGTAGTTTTACTTACTTTGGTAAACAACTGGCCCAACTCAAAGCATACACAATCCTTCAAAAATATTAGGGTTATACCTATTTTTTGCCTGATGATTTCACTTGACCTTTTGAATAACACAGTTTAAGTACCCCGTCTTGTCTGAATCAGAAGGTTTTTTGAATGACTGTCAGAACAAAGGCATCCCAAACTTATCAAGGAAGCATTTCTAATGAACCAGTTAACGCTCACAGGTTATTCTTCTGCTTTTCTTTGCCTTCCTGCTCAGTATGTATTACCACACGTTGTACACACACTCCACACTTCATTATGTGCACTTCACACTCCACATTTCATTATGTGCACTTCACACTCCACACTTCATTATGTACACTTGGTAAATATTCCGTGAGTTCTTCTGCAATTTCATTCTCACATGAGTTTATTATCAGAACCACTCAAAGTTTTCAACAAAGAAATTATTAAATATGTGGCTAAATTCCAGAAACAGCAGGCCATTTCTGGTATTTATTAAGGAGTATTTCCTGACAAAGGAAGGTCAGATCTGCAGTACGCTGAACAACAAAGCAGACTGAAGGAACCATTTATCTGGTTCAGCTTTGTATATCTACAGTAACTATGAACATCTTAGTTTGGAAACAAATGCATTAGGTTTTAGGATTAAACAAATCCATCTTTTAATAGCATTCACCAATTTGGAGGTCAGAAAAACAACTGCATATAATAGTCACAGCACTTAGGGAGTTTAGGAAAAAAAGAGGGAAATGTGTTGTTAGAATGCACATCTTAGCTGTATAATATGAGGGTTTAAGCAAGATGACATTATAAAACAAACATTACAGTTATACCAAAAATGATACAAACATTTCTCCATTCAGCAAAATACGTAAACCATGAGTAGTACACAATGCAGTTAAGACAGTTTTAAAAATATTACAGCCAGCATGTATAACATGCTAAACTAGAAAATGAAAGAAAACCTGCTGAAGAACACACCGGCCACTTGCTGAATGAACTTTAATATGAAGCGCTTTTCGTCTTGCTCTATAGCAAGACTTCTTCAGATCCTATAGAGCAAGACAAAAAGTGCTTCATATTAAAGTTCATTCAGCAAGTGACTGGTGTGTTCTTCAGAAGGTTTTCTTTCATCATGCTAAACTAGAAAATTAGACCACTATTTCTGTTGAGTGTGTGTGTGTGTGTGTGTGTGTGTGTGTGTGTGTGTGTGTGTGTGTGTGTGTGTGTGTGTGTGTGTGTGTGTGTGTGTGCATTTGTCTATATCTATATATATGGGTGTATATTTCTATAACTATATATTTATATATTTATAGTGGCAGATTTAGGCATGGGTGCAGGGGCGCACGCTGCCCCCTTTTGTACATTAGAACCTTTGTTCCATTTTCAAGTTACGTTTTTTTTTTTTGAACTGTCATGGAGACAAAATCATATGGAGTCGCTTTCCATATTATGGTCAATGTCTCCTTGACAGTTCAAAAAAAAAAAAACATGGACACTAGTACCGTACATTTTTTTCAGTTCAGGTTCCTTTCAACCAATCATCAATGCTGTGAAAAATCGCGCCTAACTCAAATACATTGGAGAAGCTATTGGAGGTTGCAGAGTCAGGTGATTTTATAATCTCCTCAATTGCTCCTCCAAATAATTCTCTAGTTAGGCACGTTTGGGTAGAAACTTCAGAGAGCATCATGTAGGAAGAAACTTGCGGGAATAATATTCAATAAGTCAGCAGTGATTGTGCAGAGTTCTGAACTCCAGCAACAAACTCCGTTGAGTCAACAAGTCTGTGAGAGGTATTTTTTTTTTATTTTTGTACCAAAGAGCCCCCCGATTGTTTGAAAAAAGTTGAATATTTTGCACTGGGACTTATGCATGGCACTGAATGAGGTAATCATGTGTGGCATGAAGACGCAGATGTGGAACATGAAATAGTATAATGATTTTCCTTAGTGTGTTTGTGCTCTTTCAAAAAAACAATTAATAAATAATTTCTGATCGCTTGTTAGCCCACATGCTAAATGCATTGATTCCCTGAAATGGGTTTTGAATCCCTCAAGTTGCCTTGGCAGACTGTAGTTAAAAAATGGCGCCATGTATGATCTGCACTAGTTTTTCCCCACATGCTCTTGCATTTTGCCTTGTGGAGTCTTGTTTCGGTCATGGAAGTCCCATTGTTCCTGTTATTATGTACAGCCATTTAATTGGAAGCAGCCCGATTCAGCATAAACTACACACTTATAAGGCAGTGCTGATGGAACATTGGTACATTTGATTTGTAGTAGCTTCTCATGCTGCAGTGTTAACATCATTTTATGATTTAGTGCCAGGAAAACTGTCTCTCAATGACTCACTATTACCACAAGGCACCTAAGTGATGTTTGATACACCTGCTACCAAACGCATTGCCATCGCTTCTATACAATGCTACATGCACTTGAGAAATGAACAGATGGCAACCTTGGTGAGCAAGTCCAATACAAAACATGCATAATGATATTGCCAAAGGACCCACACTCTCTTACTAAATGATCCTGTATGCTTTACTTTGCAAAACACCAGAAGCTGTCCTACTTCCTACGTTGTTTTTGATGCAAGTTAAGTATATGCCTGTATGACTAGCTACAACTAGGATAGACAGCCAAAGACATGCAGTAGGTGGACTGGACACTCTAAACTGGCTATAGATGTGAGTGTGTGTGTGAGTACATGGTGTGGAAGAACTACCATGCCAGGGTGGTGGTGTGAATCTTGCCTGTAGATATAGATGATTGTCACTGTTGAAGTGACACCCCAACCCCATGTGCAAACTTGAGAAAAAGAGGTTGTGGATGGAGGGCCACAACAGACTAGACCCTCCCCCCAACACACACACAAACACACACACACTGCGGGAAAATATTCTACAGCTGTATAAAACAATGAAAGGAAACTGAATTTGTTAGTATTTCCATGCAAACCTGTCCCTAACGTAAGAACACTGCAACGGCAGAATTAGTTTGCGGTTCTTTGAAAATCAGTGTGCACTCTCAGAAGTCAAAACACTGAAAAGGCAAAATGGGCGAAGGTTCTTATTTAACTTAATTTGCAATCTGAGGCAGGTTGACGTTTTACAAATATAAGCTAGCCTAAGAAGGACAGAAGGACTTGCCTGAATGACAAATTTCTCTCGGACTCCTTTTCTGCCGTCATTGCAGGGCAATGAGCAAGCACTCTTGGTGAGGCATGCAAACAAGTTTGATGTTAAACTTTGATCTACAGCATTGCTGCTGCCCCCTCCCCCCATAAAAGAACGCGTGTACTAGATGTGTGTGTGTGTGTGTGTGTGTGTGTGTGTGTGTGTGTGTGTGTGTGTGTGTGTGTGTGTGTGTGTGTGTGTGTCTGTACTTCTGTGTGTGTGTGTGTGTGTGTGTGTGTGTGTGTGTGTGTTTCTGTACTTGTGTGTGTGCATGTGTGTGTGTCTGTGTGTGTGTGTGTGTGTGTGTGTGTGTGTGTGTGTGTGTGTGTGTCTATTTGTCTATATATATATATATATATATATATATATATATATATATATATATATATATATATATATATATATATATATATATATATATATACATGTATATTTCTATAACTATATATTTATGTATTTATAGTGGCGGATTTAGGCATGGGCGCAGGGACGTGTGCTGCCCACTTTTGTCCAATAGAACCTTTGTTCCGTTTTCAAGTTACGTTTTTTTTTTTTTTTTTTTGAACTGTCATGGAGACAAAATCATATGGAGTCACTGTCCATATTATGGTCAATGTCTCCTTGACAGTTCAAAAAAAAAAAAACGTGGACACTAGTACTGTACATTTTTTTCAGTTCAGGTTCCTTTCAACCAATCATCAATGCTGTGAAAAATCACGTCTAACTCAAATACATCAGAGAAGCTACTGGAGGTAGCAGAGTCAGGTGATTTTATAATCTCCTCAATTGCTCCTCCAAATAATTCTCTACTGTAGTTGAGTTAGGCGCGTTTTGGTAGAAACTTCAGAGAGCATTGTGTAGGAAGAAACTTGCTGGTATAATAATCAATAAGTCAGCAGTGATCGTGCAGAGTTCTGAACTCCAGCAACAAACTCTGTTGAGTCAACAAGTCTGTGAGAGGTATTTGTTTTTTTTTTTTGTTTTTTTTTTAATTTTTGTACCAAAGAGCCCCCCAGTTGTTTGAAAAAAGTTGAATATTTTGCACTGTGACTGTTATGCAAGATACTGAATAAGGTAATCATGTTTGGCACGAAGACGCAGATGTGGAACATGGAATAGTATAATGATTTTCCTTAGTGTGATTGCGCTCTTTCAAAAAAAATTAATTAATTCAATTATTTCTGATCGCTAAACGCATTGATTCCCCAAAATGGGTTTTGAATCCCTCAAGATGCCTTGGCAGATTGTAGTAAAAAAATGGCTCCATGTATGACCTGCACTAGTTTTTCCCCACGTGCTCTTGCATTTTGCCTTGTGGAGTCTGGTTTCAGTCATGGGAGTCCCATTGTTCCTGTTATTATGTACAGCCATTTAATTGGAAGCAGTCCGATTCAGCATAAACTACACACTTATAAGGCAGTGCTGATGGAACATTGGTACATTTGATTTGTAGTAGCTTCTCATGCTGCAGTCTTAACATCATTTTATGATTTAGTGCCAGGAAAACTGTCTCTCAATGACTCACTATTACCACAAGGCACCTAAGTGATGTTTGATATACCTGCTACCAAACGCATTGCCATCGCTTCTATACAATGCTACATGCACTTGAGAAATGAACAGATGGCAACCTTGGTGAGCAAGTCCGATACAAAACACGCATAATGATATTGCCAAAGGACCCACACTCTCTTACTAAATGATCCTGTATGCTTTACTTTGCAAAACACCAGAAGCTGTCCTACTTCCTACATTGTTTTTGATGCAAGTTAAGTATATCCCTGTATGACTAGCTGCAACTAGGATATACAGCCAAAGACATGCAGTAGGTGGACTGGACACTCTAAACTAGATGTGAGTGTGCATGTGCGTGCGTGGTGTGGAAGAACTACTGTGCCAGGGTGGTGGTGGTGTGAATTTTGCCTGTAGAAGTAGATGATTGTCACTGTTGAAGTGACACCCCAACCCCACGTGCAAACTTGAGAAAAAGGGGTTGTGGATGGAGGGCCACAACAGACTAGACCCTCCCCCCAACACACACACAAACACTCACACATACTGCAGGAAAATATTCTACAGCTGTATAAAACAATGAAAGGAGACTGAATTTGTTAGTATTTCCATGCAAACCTGTCCCTAACGTAAGAACACCGCAACGGCAGAATTAGTTTACGGTTCTTTGGAAATCAGTGTGCACTCTCAGAAGTCAAAACACTGAAAAAGCAAAATGGGCGAAGGTTCTTATTTAACTTCATTTACAATCTGAGGCAGGTTGACGTTTTACAAATATAAGCTAGCCTAAGAAGGACAGAAGGACTTTCCTGAATAACAAATTTCTCTTGGACTCCTTTTCTGCCGTCATCGCAGGGCAATGAGCAAGCACTCTTGGTGAGGCATGCAAACCAGTTTGATGTTAACCTTTGATCTACATCATTGCCGCCACCCCCCCATAAAAAAATGCGTGTACTATATATATGTGTGTGTGTGTGTGTGTGTGTGTATGGTGGGAGGAGTGTTACATAAACCTTACTTCTAGCAAACATAACAGCGGTTCTCTAAGGGCAAGCATCCAAGACCCAATGCAGTGCCTGGAAATGGTACAGCTGAATGGTTCTGAGCCCAATCACTGCCCATGTCACCCCCTTCATGGAAGCAGCTGGCAGGCGATGGCTTGCCATCTGCCTCTTAAAACACAAGAACAAACATGCCAAATTACTGAATTCCCTGCATCATGCACCAGTTAAACTTGTGTGAAGTCATTGTATTTCATCGCTGTGCAGCCACTACATTTTGAGAGGCCAATAGTGGTTGAAATACTAGGGCATGATTTGCTCTAATTTTTACAGAAACAAATTGAATTCTAGCTGCACAGCCTATAGCCAACATTAAAAAGTGAAGTAATGAAAAACAAAACGACTATAACACACTCGTATTCAATCATAATATAACAGCTTCCAGACATGCAAAAATTAGTTAGGCAAACTACATAAGCAAGTGCTGCTGCTTTAAAAAGAAAAAAAAAAACACTTGCACAGCGTGACTCCAAATAAATGGAGTAACAGTTTTTTTTACACAGAGTTAAAGCACCACCTTCATCAGTGATTAGTGCATGCTTTTATTCATAAATGACTAACACTCCACCTTCCAATTCATCATGTAAGATGACCTCACCATCTGCAATCATATCATTTTAATAAGAGTAAATGCTAACGGTACCAACTGATTCCCGAACTCGCTGTAAGCACTGTTTTATAGACTATTTTTTATCAGATTTTATAATGGTGCACCATTTCTGTATTGCATACCAGCCCCAGACTACACGGAATGTGTGGCAGCAACTGCACACACCCCCAAGTTGATTTCTGCTGTTTTGTGTAGTATAAATGGTCACTGTGCCCATTCCATGGGGTCCTAGCACTGCCTGCTGCGTGTTCTCACAACAGAATGCACCTGAGCCCTTTGTACTAGTTTCTTTTGAATTTGTGCTGATTACTTCATTCGCACAACCTGTATCAAACAAAAAATGTTCATCATCTCCGTGTATGTGTCCCATTTTGTTTGAAACATGCAAGCTCTTAAATTTGGTTTAATTATATTTATATTTGCTTTTTGCTGATCCTATGCGTATTCATTGCATTGGATAACCATCTGCCCCAGTAGCTCTTAATGAATCATAAACAAAGCTCAACACAGAGCCAAATCCCGAAATAATCAGTCACAAAAAGGGGTAATTTTAAAAATAGTAATAATATTGACTTGAGACATAACAGAATAAGAGCATGTGAATTAATCATAGAATTGCTGCTTTAAAGTTTGTATCTCCAATACTGTCATTATTCATTAAAAGTAATTCACAACCTTTTCTTCCAACGTTACCAGTTTTACAAGGGTTTAAGAGGGGAAACAGCTAAAAACTGAATCAAAATAAGATATGTCCTTGGAAATAAAGGAAAGTTGAGATGCACATCTGTCTCGCTTTTACAGTACAATCCTTACATGAAAAAAATGAAAGATTTCCTGAGGTTTTAGGCCAAACTATATAACTTTGTCCTAAATGTTGTTGAAACTAATATTTTGTATCTGAAGTGCATTAAATGGGTAGGAAAAATAGAAACTACAATTCTGTAACAACTTTAATTTGCAAAAAAAAGTGTAGTCAAGTCCTTTGCATTCATTGAGGGTAATCTTGATCCTACAAAAACTCAGAATATTTTGAAAAAAATGCCCCACTCTGGGTATCTAAAAAGAATGAACCCCCAACAGATAGATCTCACTCCTTTGCTGAAAGCTATGAACAAAATTGGTGACAAGAGGGCATTTCAAAGCTTCATCAAATTCATCAAAACATTATGGTCCCAAACTACTGGTATTATGAGAAATACATTAAAAACAGATGCACTGAACAAAGAAAAGAAAACAAAACATTAAAAAAGATAGTTTCATCATATCTTGATCATTTTGCAGTGCTAATGTTCATGGTTCCTTGGATTTTTTTCTATGCGTTTCATAACATTTTGTAATTTAGTATACTCAAAAATGGCCTGATAGAAGCTACCATGCTACATGGTTTCATTTTATAATGAATGGCTTCACCTCGTTGACATTAGTTTAAGGGGCATACCTCTTAACCTCGAATTGGAAGAAATTTGGACATAGTTAAAAATAACTGGGGAACAAATGCCCACAATCAAGGACAGTTTTTAAAAATTGCTCTTACAAACTTAGAAAGCTGGTAGAATAAATAGTTTTGTGCTATCATGCATTTTCAGAAGGCTAGGCTGTCTGAACATCAAATGTATGTCATTATTTTCTGACTTCAGTTCTTTGTTATTTGCCAGAAATTTGCCAGGACCCCATAAATGTTGTGAGAAACAGACCAAAAATCTGGACATTCTGCAAAAATCTGAGCAGTTGAAAGTCATGTTAATGGTATGAAGTGTGCACTTTGATGAGAATAACATTTGCTGTGGTAATATCTTAGCTGACATAAACTGAGAGAAATTTGATTCCCTACTTTTTACTATCTCTGACAACATCATTTCCCGTTCACAAGAATATGCTTTTAATTTTACTGGAGGCCATCTCTTATATGGCATTTTAAGCTGGATTTAAATGATAGGTTTGAAAGAGTAACTTATTTATTATGTTGTTTCAGACTGGGAATTATAGTCATACCTCTCAAACTATTAACATTGAAAATAAGTACAAAGATCTTTGAAAAGAAGGTGCATCCAGCTAAATATCTTGTCATCTATTTACCATAAAATTTGAATACCAAATAGTACATAACTCTTTATGCTTCCAGTAGGAATGTAGGATACTACTCAAATATGTTAAAAAAAAAAAAAAACAGAGTAACAAAAATGATGAAAAATATAACCACCTTATCAAAGAGACAGTGTAACATCTATATATTTTAATGAACTGTATTGCATATTCTACCACACTTGATCTTTTATTTTTGTTTCTGGAAAAGGGGAAATGTCAGCTGTGTGTCCTCTTTTTTTAAATGATTGGTGCCACTAATATGTTGATCATGTAGTGCAGTTTGTAGTGCAGTTTTCTGTGTACTGGGCAGCTTCAAAAAGCATGTGTCATGAGAGGGAATTCAGAAAATTGTGTAAAGGGGTACTTGACGTCCCCACTCTGGACCAGTAATCAAGGGGCGTGAATCTTCACCTCTGGCACTGGAGAGGGATGTTCACTTGGAACAAAAATGGATATACCAGTATTTCCAAATGCAGCCCTCTGCATCAAGCACAATTTCCCTTATGAGCACACAGGGAACACACTCAGTTTGGAGGTTGTTTTCTCTCTCTCTCTCTCTCTCTCTCCCCAGATCCCCAATAAGACTCTCCATTGGCACAGCTGTAGGGTTGCGTCCTTAGCTGAGTGTCCAAGACAAGTCCTCCTGCACCTTCTCTGTGAAACCAGTGCTTTGTGTCCCTGCTTCAAGCAGCTGACAAACACACACACACACACACACACACACACACACACACACACACACACACACACACACACACACACACACACACACACACACACACACACACACACACACACACACACACACACACACACACACACACACACACACACACACACACACACACACACACTATCTCAGCTCCAGATCAGTGCCTCCTCCAATCTTCCATGTCCTACCATCAATCTCTGGCATGTTACCCGGATTTATGATTATCCAACATATATTCCCAGAAAATAAAACTAAAGTGTTAGGGTTAATAAGGCATTTTTCCACTGTAGCAGTTTAAGTATGAAGGAGGCAAACTAGAAACTTTACGTGAGTCTATGTATATAATTAAAAATTCAAAAGGGTCAGGAAGTTGAAATCGACTCCGCAACCTTGATTTTTGCTAGTTTTCCAGGCAAGATTGCCACCTCTACCACATCTGTGAGGGTTTGAGATGGGTTGCAATTACTCCAAATAGCCTCTATCCAGACTGTCAGAAATACCAAGGATGATACTCAAATATAAAACATTGAAACCATTTGGTTTAAATCAGGAGCTGGGCTTGTAATAAAGCACATAGGTATATTTTTGTACATATATACTTTTTACCTATAATATTTTGCTAAAATTTAGTGGATGATATATAAATATACCACTTGGATAGTGAATTATTTTATAATCATTAACATGGATTTATTATTTTAAAAATATTTGTACATAAATAATTAAGTTTGTTATATGTATATTTACTTTTTGAAGTAGCAATTTTTCTACATATATATATTTATATATTTAATGAATTTTTGTATGTGCTGAAAGGTTATATTATAAAAGTATAAATGGTTTAAAAGCATAAATGGTTTAAAATAACTTAAACAGACTAAAATAAGTGAATGTCATATTTCTAATTTTATATACAAAGGTCACTTTAAATTTTGAAGTACAATTGAATTAATTTATGAATTAATCAATTAGTTAAATAGTATAAAAGGAGTTCATTTTGAAACCTGTAATGTGATCCTTTGAAGGCGAATAGCCGAGGTACCAGATCGTTGATGGAATAAAGAACATTGGTGGAACCTGACTGTTGGTGTGTTTTTGGGCAGAATTGCTTGCTATCGTTTGTTTTGTTATTGGATTTATCAGTCTTATTCCTATTTGCTCTACTATCTGGACATTTACTTATTTTATATCATGTCGCTTCGAAGTACGAGCTCTGAACAGAGCAGCCCAGCTGATTCATTTTTGTTTTCAAATTTTCTTACTGAACGCGACAAGAGGTATTCCCACCTGGATCTGTGGAACATCGGAGGTAATGACGCTGCTGATGAGCGTTTCATAGAACTGACTATGCTAATGTCTAAAGAAATAGCCTTGTACTTTGACACTCGTTTGCTTGAGAAATACATCAGTCTTAATATTACTCCACGGGGTCTGCGGATAGAAAAGCTGCCAGCAGCCCCGTTTACTGATGAAGAAACAGATCTGCTTGATGAATGGAAACAGGTGTCACTATCCTGCACTATTGGTTGGCTTAACATTTTGGTTAAGCGCAACCAACGTAATCATGAGAAAATCAAACACGAAATAATGGTTTTACAGGAGAGTTTGGCAACTGAACTGAATTACGGTACCCAAATGTTAACCATTAATGAAAAAATAAACAAATTGGAAACAGATATTGTACAACGTAAGCGAAACAAACTAGTTCGTGATCTTAAAGACTACGAAACTGGTGTTCTGTTTAATTGGCAACGCGAACCCATGCGTAAGACACGTAACAGGTCAAGGGGCAGAGCTTGGAGTAGTAGCTCTAAACGGAGAGGACTATCAGCATCATCGGCTTCTTCTGTGGAGGGTAGTACTGCCAAAAATGTTTCCTTTGCTGAAGCAATTACGGCTAACAGAACCTCTAATCGGGAGGTTACCACAGGGTCTGATAACTATAACAGCGAGAATATGAATTTTCAAAACAACGACCCGAATAGGGGAAAGCGGGAGGAATGGACGAAAAGGGAGAAACAAACTTAAATGAAGGTTCGTTTACAGTGACTTTCAATGAACTTCCTTTATATTGTGTAAATTTGTCTAAATTAACACTAAACTCTGAAATGTTAAGTGTTTTATATAAGGGAAGTAAGTTTGTGCCTACATTTTTTCCGTCGCTAGCTGATATCTATTTTGAAGTTAAATGCTTTATTAGAAAGCTTTTACTTAGAGTGTATTTTTTTCAAAATGGAAAAATCTAATGTCTGTATTCAAACTATTAATGAGGAAACCAGTGATTCTGAAATAGATGAAGATTTACTTAATTTGTCCATTTATAATTATGAGCTTGAACCGGATATATTTGATGTTAGTAATGATGTACCTAATGCTGAAAATGTTGAAAATGATGATTTTTTAACTGGCTATGGTAGACTAATGTTACCAGAACTAAAAAAAGTTAATACTTTCATGCCTTATATTTCTGTACCTGCTGTTTCCACATTTCAAAAAATTCTTTTGAGAGAAATTGAACTTTTGTTCAATGAATTTTGTAAAAAGAAAAAATGTTTTAATTTAAGTAGTGATGAATGGCAGGCTTTAAAAGCTTTGAAAAACTTAAAAATAAGTACATTTTAAGCCTGCTGATAAAGGTGGAAATTGGGTTATAATGGACAGAAATAAGTATTGCAATATGGTGAATAGATTGTTATTGAACTCTGAAGAGTATAAGAAATTGGACAGTGACCCTATTTTGTCATTTAATGATGAGCTGTTATTCTTACTGGAAAAAGGTGAGCGTTTGGGTTTTTTTACGCACACCGATGTTAAAAAGTTATATATCCAAAAACCTAGAACACCTATTATGTATGCATTACCTAAAATTCACAAGAATTTGGAAGAACCTCCAGGTAGACCTATAATTTTGGGAATTGGTTCTTTTTTGGAAAGTGTTAATTTATTTTTAGAGTCTCAGTTAAAGATGTATTTACATAAGGTAACAGCTCACATTAGGAATACACAGGATTTAATTAATAATATTTTGAATCTTAATTGGGGTCATGACTATTATTGGGTCACTGTTGATGTTAAGTCCTTATACACCAACATTAGTACCAAGTGGGGCTTGGAATCTATACAAAATATGATGGGTGAGGGACCAAGAACGAATTTTATCATTACTTTGTTGGAGTTTTGTTTAACTCACAGTTATTTTCTGTTTGGTAATGCATATTATTTGCAGGTTAAGGGCACTGCAATGGGTGCAGCATATGCACCATCATATGCCATCATCTATATGGACTACTTTGAGAAAAAATTCATTTATTCGACAAATTTTTTTAGGAACAAAGTAGTTCTATACAAGCGTTTTATAGATGATCTTATTTTCATCTGTAGGGGGGACATATCTGAATTTTTTGATTTTTTTGAAGTTCTTAACAATAATGAACATAATTTACAATTCTCGTATGAGATTAATAGAAATGAGATTAATTTTTTAGATTTAACCTTATTTCAGAAGGATAGTAAAATTGAATTTAGGCCATTTAGGAAGGAGACTTCAGTTAACATGTTCCTACATGCTACAAGCATGCACCCTTTGCATCTTATAAATGCCCTACCATATGGGGAATTTAAAAGAATTTGGGCTCATACCAGTATTAAGGAAGATATAGATGAAGAATTACACACAGTATTTATGAGACTATTGGAAAGAGGATATGAATACAATCAATTATTGAAATGTAGGGATAGTGTGACAAATAATATAAGATTAATAAGTAGTAGGGATAACACCACAACTTATTCCAATAAAAGGGAAATTGGTGTAAGGAATAATGCTGAAATAGTATTCTTTATAACCAAATTTTCTCCCTTTTCTGATATATTAGTCTCAGCAGTTAGAAAATTTTGGTATATAATCTGTGAAGATGATAGTATTGGTGAGCTATTCCCTAATTATGTTAATTTTTCATTCAAAAGGGGAAAAAATTGAGAGAAATTCTAAATAATCTTTTACAGCATATTGAATCTACACCAATCAGGGTGGGTACTTTTGCATGTGGTTTATGCAGCATATGCAATAGGGTGAGCAATTTTGAAGTTATTAATAATATATCTCATATTCCTAAACATTTTTTTAACTGTAAATCTACCAGTGTAGTATATATATTAGGTTGCTCATGTAAGGACATTTGGTATATAGGACAAACTAAAAGAATGATAAAAATTAGAATTTTAGAACATCTAAAGGACATAAGAAATCTAAATTCTATTAGTCCGGTTGCCAAGCATTTCATGGACATTCATGATGGCTGTAGTGATAGTTTGAGATATTGCATATTGGGAAAACCTTTTGTCTGCAAAGGAGATGATGTAGTGGGTAAACTACTAGAATTAGAAACAAGGATGATACTCAAATATAAAACATTGAAACCATTTGGTTTAAATCAGGAGCTGGGCTTGTAATAAAGCACATAGGTATATTTTTGTGGTTCTACCTGACTTCACCGACACGCCGGAACATCGACAGCGAAATCGAGAGCCGCAGAAGAGCGAAAGTGCAGAAGACCGACGCGACGGGACCCAGAAGATCGACAGTGCAGAAGACCGACCCGACGGATGAAAGCACCGACGCTGAGGATGCCGAAATGGGAAAAGGCTGTGTAAGTATGCGGTAGTGACGGACGTTAGTGCAGTCGAAAAGGTAAGTGTGGATAGGGTGGGTTAAGTGAGTTAGGGTTAGGGAGCGGTCAGGTAAGTGCGGGAGTGAATGTGTTTCGGTTAGGGCCGGGATAAGTGAGTTAGGGTTAGGGAGCGGGTCAGGTAAGTGTCCGGTAGTGATTGTGTTTGGGTTAGGGGCGGGATAAGTGAGTTAGGGTTAGGGAGCCGCTCAGGTAAGTGTGGTAGTGACGGACCTTAGGGTTAGGGTTTGGGTCAGGGTTGTAGGTAGTTGTGTATGTGAGGTTTAGTGTGGGTTTGCAGGGATTTTGGTGTGCTTGTGTTGTGTATGTGGTTTTTGGATGGGGAATGTGTTTTGTTTGTTGATTGTGGTGTGTGAAGTGTATAAGGTTTCGTGTTTGTGTACCGTCGGTTATTTCGTTGTCGGGTATGTGAATTTTCGTGTTTTTGTACTGTCGGTTATGTGGTTTCGGTGATTGCGTTGTCGGTGTTTTGGTGTTTCGGTGAAGTCAGGTAGAACCATTTTTGTACATATATACTTTTTACCTATAATATTTTGATAAAATTTAGTGGATGATATATAAATATACCACTTGGATAGTGAATTATTTTATAATCATTAACATGGATTTATTTTTTTAAAAATATTTGTACATAAATAATTAAGTTTGTTATATGTATATTTACTTTCTGAAGTAGCAATTTTTCTACATATATATATATATTTATATATTTAATGAATTTTTGTATGTGCTGAAAGGTTATATTATAAAAGTATAAATGGTTTAAAAGCATAAATGGTTTAAAATAACTTAAACAGACTAAAATAAGTGAATGTCATATTTCTAATTTTATATACAAAGGTCACTTTAAATTTTGAAGTACAATTGAATTAATTTATGAATTAATCAATTAGTTAAATAGTATAAAAGGAGTTCATTTTGAAACCTGTAATGTGATCCTTTGAAGGCGAATAGCCGAGGTACCAGATCGTTGATGGAATAAAGAACACTGGTGGAACCTGACTCTTGATGTGTTTTTGGGCAGAATTGCTTGCTATCATTTGTTTTGTTATTGGATTTATCAGTCTTATTCCTATTTGTTCTACTATCTGGACATTTACTTATTTTATACCATGTCGCTTCGAAGTACGAGCTCTGAACAGAGCAGCCCAGCTGATTCATTTTTGTTTTCAAATTTTCTTACTGAACGCGACAAGAGGTATTCCCACCTGGATCCGTGGAACATCGGAGGTAATGACGCTGCTGATGAGCGTTTCATAGAACTGACTAAGCTAATGTCTAAAGAAATAGCCTTGTACTTTGACACTCGTTTGCTTGAGAAATACATCAGTCTTAATATTACTCCACGGGGTCTGCGGATAGAAAAGCTGCCAGCAGCCCCGTTTACTGATGAAGAAACAGATCTGTTTGATGAATGGAAACAGGTGTCACTATCCTGCACTATTGGTTGGCTTAACATTTTGGTTAAGCGCAACCAACGTAATCATGAGAAAATCAAACATGAAATAATGGTTTTACAGGAGAGTTTGGCAACTGAACTGAATTACGGTACCCAAATGTTAACCATTAATGAAAAAATAAACAAATTGGAAACAGATATTGTACAACGTAAGCGAAACAAACTAGTTCGTGATCTTAAAGACTACGAAACTGGTGTTCTGTTTAATTGGCAACGCGAACCCATGCGTAAGACACGTAACAGGTCAAGGGGCAGAGCTTGGAGTAGTAGCTCTAAACGGAGAGGACTATCAGCATCATCGGCTTCTTCTGTGGAGGGTAGTACTGCCAAAAATGTTTCCTTTGCTGAAGCAATTACGGCTAACAGAACCTCTAATCGGGAGGTTACCACAGGGTCTGATAACTATAACAGCGAGAATATGAATTTTCAAAACAACGACCCGAATAGGGGAAGAAACGGGAGGAATGGACGAAAAGGGAGAAACAAACTTAAATGAAGGTTCGTTTACAGTGACTTTCAATGAACTTCCTTTATATTGTGTAAATTTGTCTAAATTAACACTAAACTCTGAAATGTTAAGTGTTTTATATAAGGGAAGTAAGTTTGTGCCTACATTTTTTCCGTCGCTAGCTGATATCTATTTTGAAGTTAAATGCTTTATTAGAAAGCTTTTACTTAGAGTGTATTTTTTTCAAAATGGAAAAATCTAATGTCTGTATTCAAACTATTAATGAGGAAACCAGTGATTCTGAAATAGATGAAGATTTACTTAATTTGTCCATTTATAATTATGAGCTTGAACCGGATATATTTGATGTTAGTAATGATGTACCTAATGCTGAAAATGTTGAAAATGATGATTTTTTAACTGGCTATGGTAGACTAATGTTACCAGAACTAAAAAGTTAATACTTTCATGCCTTATATTTCTGTACCTGCTGTTTCCACATTTCAAAAAATTCTTTTGAGAGAAATTGAACTTTTGTTCAATGAATTTTGTAAAAAGAAAAAATGTTTTAATTTAAGTAGTGATGAATGGCAGGCTTTAAAAGCTTTGAAAAAACTTAAAAATAAGTACATTTTTAAGCCTGCTGATAAAGGTGGAAATTGGGTTATAATGGACAGAAATAAGTATTGCAATATGGTGAATAGATTGTTATTGAACTCTGAAGAGTATAAGAAATTGGACAGTGACCCTATTTTGTCATTTAATGATGAGCTGTTATTCTTACTGGAAAAAGGTGAGCGTTTGGGTTTTTTTACGCACACCGATGTTAAAAAGTTATATATCCAAAAACCTAGAACACCTATTATGTATGCATTACCTAAAATTCACAAGAATTTGGAAGAACCTCCAGGTAGACCTATAATTTTGGGAATTGGTTCTTTTTTGGAAAGTGTTAATTTATTTTTAGATTCTCAGTTAAAGATGTATTTACATAAGGTAACAGCTCACATTAGGAATACACAGGATTTAATAAATAATATTTTGAATCTTAATTGGGGTCATGACTATTATTGGGTCACTGCTGATGTTAAGTCCTTATACACCAACATTAGTACCAAGTGGGGCTTGGAATCTATACAAAATATGATGGGTGAGGGACCAAGAACGAATTTTATCATTACTTTGTTGGAGTTTTGTTTAACTCACAGTTATTTTCTGTTTGGTAATGCATATTATTTGCAGGTTAAGGGCACTGCAATGGGTGCAGCATATGCACCATCATATGCCATCATCTATATGGACTACTTTGAGAAAAAATTCATTTATTCGACAAATTTTTTTAGGAACAAAGTAGTTCTATACAAGCGTTTTATAGATGATCTTATTTTCATCTGTAGGGGGGACATATCTGAATTTTTTGATTTTTTTGAAGTTCTTAACAATAATGAACATAATTTACAATTCTCGTATGAGATTAATAGAAATGAGATTAATTTTTTAGATTTAACCTTATTTGAGAAGGATAGTAAAATTGAATTTAGGCCATTTAGGAAGGAGACTTCAGTTAACATGTTCCTACATGCTACAAGCATGCACCCTTTGCATCTTATAAATGCCCTACCATATGGGGAATTTAAAAGAATTTGGGCTCATACCAGTATTAAGGAAGATATAGATGAAGAATTACACACAGTATTTATGAGACTATTGGAAAGAGGATATGAATACAATCAATTATTGAAATGTAGGGATAGTGTGACAAATAATATAAGATTAATAAGTAGTAGGGATAACACCACAACTTATTCCAATAAAAGGGAAATTGGTGTAAGGAATAATGCTGAAATAGTATTCTTTATAACCAAATTTTCTCCCTTTTCTGATATATTAGTCTCAGCAGTTAGAAAATTTTGGTATATAATCTGTGAAGATGATAGTATTGGTGAGCTATTCCCTAATTATGTTAATTTTTCATTCAAAAGGGGAAAAAAATTGAGAGAAATTCTAAATAACAATCTTTTACAGCATATTGAATCTACACCAATCAGGGTGGGTACTTTTGCATGTGGTTTATGCAGCATATGCAATAGGGTGAGCAATTTTGAAGTTATTAATAATATATCTCATATTCCTAAACATTTTTTTAACTGTAAATCTACCAGTGTAGTATATATATTAGGTTGCTCATGTAAGGACATTTGGTATATAGGACAAACTAAAAGAATGATAAAAATTAGAATTTTAGAACATCTAAAGGACATAAGAAATCTAAATTCTATTAGTCCGGTTGCCAAGCATTTCATGGACATTCATGATGGCTGTAGTGATAGTTTGAGATATTGCATATTGGGAAAACCTTTTGTCTGCAAAGGAGATGATGTAGTGGGTAAACTACTAGAATTAGAAACAAGGATGATACTCAAATATAAAACATTGAAACCATTTGGTTTAAATCAGGAGCTGGGCTTGTAATAAAGCACATAGGTATATTTTTGTACATATATACTTTTTACCTATAATATTTTGCTAAAATTTAGTGGATGATATATAAATATACCACTTGGATAGTGAATTATTTTATAATCATTAACATGGATTTATTTTTTTAAAAATATTTGTACATAAATAATTAAGTTTGTTATATGTATATTTACTTTTTGAAGTAGCAATTTTTCTACATATATATATTTATATATTTAATGAATTTTTGTATGTGCTAAAAGGTTATATTATAAAAGTATAAATGGTTTAAAAGCATAAATGGTTTAAAATAACTTAAACAGACTAAAATAAGTGAATGTCATATTTCTAATTTTATATACAAAGGTCACTTTAAATTTTGAAGTACAATTGAATTAATTTATGAATTAATCAATTAGTTAAATAGTATAAAAGGAGTTCATTTTGAAACCTGTAATGTGATCCTTTGAAGGCGAATAGCCGAGGTACCAGATCGTTGATGGAATAAAGAACATTGGTGGAACCTGACTGTTGGTGTGTTTTTGGGCAGAATTGCTTGCTATCGTTTGTTTTGTTATTGGATTTATCAGTCTTATTCCTATTTGTTCTACTATCTGGACATTTACTTATTTTATACCATGTCGCTTCGAAGTACGAGCTCTGAACAGAGCAGCCCAGCTGATTCATTTTTGTTTTCAAATTTTCTTACTGAACGCGACAAGAGGTATTCCCACCTGGATCCGTGGAACATCGGAGGTAATGACGCTGCTGATGAGCGTTTCATAGAACTGACTAAGCTAATGTCTAAAGAAATAGCCTTGTACTTTGACACTCGTTTGCTTGAGAAATACATCAGTCTTAATATTACTCCACGGGGTCTGCGGATAGAAAAGCTGCCAGCAGCCCGTTTACTGATGAAGAAACAGATCTGTTTGATGAATGGAAACAGGTGTCACTATCCTGCACTATTGGTTGGCTTAACATTTTGGTTAAGCGCAACCAACGTAATCATGAGAAAATCAAACATGAAATAATGGTTTTACAGGAGAGTTTGGCAACTGAACTGAATTACGGTACCCAAATGTTAACCATTAATGAAAAAATAAACAAATTGGAAACAGATATTGTACAACGTAGCGAAACAAACTAGTTCGTGATCTTAAAGACTACGAAACTGGTGTTCTGTTTAATTGGCAACGAACCCATGCGTAAGACACGTAACAGGTCAAGGGGCAGAGCTTGGAGTAGTAGCTCTAAGCGGAGAGGACTATCAGCATCATCGGCTTCTTCTGTGGAGGGTAGTACTGCCAAAAATGTTTCCTTTGCTGAAGCAATTACGGCTAACAGAACCTCTAATCGGGAGGTTACCACAGGGTCTGATAACTATAACAGCGAGAATATGAATTTTCAAAACAACGACCGAATAGGGGAAGAAACGGGAGGAATGGACGAAAAGGGAGAAACAAACTTAAATGAAGGTTCGTTTACAGTGACTTTCAATGAACTTCCTTTATATTGTGTAAATTTGTCTAAATTAACACTAAACTCTGAAATGTTAAGTGTTTTATATAAGGGAAGTAAGTTTGTGCCTACATTTTTTCCGTCGCTAGCTGATATCTATTTTGAAGTTAAATGCTTTATTAGAAAGCTTTTACTTAGAGTGTATTTTTTTCAAAATGGAAAAATCTAATGTCTGTATTCAAACTATTAATGAGGAAACCAGTGATTCTGAAATAGATGAAGATTTACTTAATTTGTCCATTTATAATTATGAGCTTGAACCGGATATATTTGATGTTAGTAATGATGTACCTAATGCTGAAAATGTTGAAAATGATGATTTTTTAACTGGCTATGGTAGACTAATGTTACCAGAACTAAAAAAAGTTAATACTTTCATGCCTTATATTTCTGTACCTGCTGTTTCCACATTTCAAAAAATTCTTTTGAGAGAAATTGAACTTTTGTTCAATGAATTTTGTAAAAAGAAAAAATGTTTTAATTTAAGTAGTGATGAATGGCAGGCTTTAAAAGCTTTGAAAAAACTTAAAAATAAGTACATTTTTAAGCCTGCTGATAAAGGTGGAAATTGGGTTATAATGGACAGAAATAAGTATTGCAATATGGTGAATAGATTGTTATTGAACTCTGAAGAGTATAAGAAATTGGACAGTGACCCTATTTTGTCATTTAATGATGAGCTGTTATTCTTACTGGAAAAAGGTGAGCGTTTGGGTTTTTTTACGCACACCAATGTTAAAAAGTTATATATCCAAAAACCTAGAACACCTATTATGTATGCATTACCTAAAATTCACAAGAATTTGGAAGAACCTCCAGGTAGACCTATAATTTTGGGAATTGGTTCTTTTTTGGAAAGTGTTAATTTATTTTTAGATTCTCAGTTAAAGATGTATTTACATAAGGTAACAGCTCACATTAGGAATACACAGGATTTAATAAATAATATTTTGAATCTTAATTGGGGTCATGACTATTATTGGGTCACTGTTGATGTTAAGTCCTTATACACCAACATTAGTACCAAGTGGGGCTTGGAATCTATACAAAATATGATGGGTGAGGGACCAAGAACGAATTTTATCATTACTTTGTTGGAGTTTTGTTTAACTCACAGTTATTTTCTGTTTGGTAATGCATATTATTTGCAGGTTAAGGGCACTGCAATGGGTGCAGCATATGCACCATCATATGCCATCATCTATATGGACTACTTTGAGAAAAAATTCATTTATTCGACAAATTTTTTTAGGAACAAAGTAGTTCTATACAAGCGTTTTATAGATGATCTTATTTTCATCTGTAGGGGGGACATATCTGAATTTTTTGATTTTTTTGAAGTTCTTAACAATAATGAACATAATTTACAATTCTCGTATGAGATTAATAGAAATGAGATTAATTTTTTAGATTTAACCTTATTTGAGAAGGATAGTAAAATTGAATTTAGGCCATTTAGGAAGGAGACTTCAGTTAACATGTTCCTACATGCTACAAGCATGCACCCTTTGCATCTTATAAATGCCCTACCATATGGGGAATTTAAAAGAATTTGGGCTCATACCAGTATTAAGGAAGATATAGATGAAGAATTACACACAGTATTTATGAGACTATTGGAAAGAGGATATGAATACAATCAATTATTGAAATGTAGGGATAGTGTGACAAATAATATAAGATTAATAAGTAGTAGGGATAACACCACAACTTATTCCAATAAAAGGGAAATTGGTGTAAGGAATAATGCTGAAATAGTATTCTTTATAACCAAATTTTCTCCCTTTTCTGATATATTAGTCTCAGCAGTTAGAAAATTTTGGTATATAATCTGTGAAGATGATAGTATTGGTGAGCTATTCCGTAATTATGTTAATTTTTCATTCAAAAGGGGAAAAAAATTGAGAGAAATTCTAAATAACAATCTTTTACAGCATATTGAATCTACACCAATCAGGGTGGGTACTTTTGCATGTGGTTTATGCAGCATATGCAATAGGGTGAGCAATTTTGAAGTTATTAATAATATATCTCATATTCCTAAACATTTTTTTAACTGTAAATCTACCAGTGTAGTATATATATTAGGTTGCTCATGTAAGGACATTTGGTATATAGGACAAACTAAAAGAATGATAAAAATTAGAATTTTAGAACATCTAAAGGACATAAGAAATCTAAATTCTATTAGTCCGGTTGCCAAGCATTTCATGGACATTCATGATGGCTGTAGTGATAGTTTGAGATATTGCATATTGGGAAAACCTTTTGTCTGCAAAGGAGATGATGTAGTGGGTAAACTACTAGAATTAGAAACAAGGATGATACTCAAATATAAAACATTGAAACCATTTGGTTTAAATCAGGAGCTGGGCTTGTAATAAAGCACATAGGTATATTTTTGTACATATATACTTTTTACCTATAATATTTTGCTAAAATTTAGTGGATGATATATAAATATACCACTTGGATAGTGAATTATTTTATAATCATTAACATGGATTTATTTTTTTAAAAATATTTGTACATAAATAATTAAGTTTGTTATATGTATATTTACTTTCTGAAGTAGCAATTTTTCTACATATATATATTTATATATTTAATGAATTTTTGTATGTGCTGAAAGGTTATATTATAAAAGTATAAATGGTTTAAAAGCATAAATGGTTTAAAATAACTTAAACAGACTAAAATAAGTGAATGTCATATTTCTAATTTTATATACAAAGGTCACTTTAAATTTTGAAGTACAATTGAATTAATTTATGAATTAATCAATTAGTTAAATAGTATAAAAGGAGTTCATTTTGAAACCTGTAATGTGATCCTTTGAAGGCGAATAGCCGAGGTACCAGATCGTTGATGGAATAAAGAACACTGGTGGAACCTGACTGTTGGTGTGTTTTTGTCAGAAATACCAACCCTTCTGCACATCCTGAATACTTAGTTCGAACTTCACTTTTGCAATTATCTAGCTTTTGCTCATGGTGCGACGCAAACACTTTTTTTTTTTTACAAGCACCTTCTCATCTCCTAGTAACCAGACGCCATGCAAGCGTAGCAGCTACTCTAGCAATTTTTTTCCCTAAGGGCAGCTTACTAAACAGGAAGGGGTACATTAGTGATGCAGCATCATCTATGATGCTGGTCTTTGTTTTTAGAGTCCTCAGCATACCTCTCAAGTGTTCCTCATTACAAGGAAAATGCCTATGGTTGCCACATTTTCAAATGCCCAAAGTGGACATTTTTAAAGAAATGTGGGATTTTGCAGGGCAAAACATACCCGTGACCAATGCAAAGTACATAACTTCACTTTTTTGCCAGAATTAAAGCTTATTCTTGTCACATTTGACTTAGATATAGTATTTCATATAACATTTAGGTGTTTCAGATACAAAATAACTGTTTTATGCAACTATTAATAAAAACTTAGGAAATATTTTTTGTCTTAGATCTCAGGACATTTGCCATCGCAGGACCCAACTGCCAAAAATGGGACCATCCCTCGCAATGAGGGACAAGTGGTAACTCTAAAAGTGCCTCATTTGGGATCACATTCCTGGAAGTTCCACATTGAAAAGCTCTGTCACACATTCAGTGTTAGGAATCCATAGTAAATATAAAGGATTCACATTAATTCATTAAAAAAAATGTTTTTATAAGTAAAACCAGTACATTTTAGTCATCGTATGACCTTCCTAGTTTGTTGTTGGTAAGCTGTTAGAATGTGTTCCACCTTACGAGAACTAGTGTTCCTCATTTTGGAGATGGAAGGTTGAGAGCTATGGTACTCAGGCTGTGTTACATGGTGATATTTATTTTAATTAGGGTGGATTAGATGAACATGTGACTGTTTATTCCTATTAACTCTGGCAGTGAGAAGTAACTGTGAGAACCAAAGTAGCTCACAGTTTCAAATAAATGTAAAACCTACCAAGTGTGCTAGCTATATTTATTTTGTACAAGGCATGGAGGGTAAACAAAAGCTTTTCAAGTATACATGCAGAACAGGAACAAGATTTAAGAAGCTGGATTTGAATGCGCCATATAATGCTTAACTGACATGACTGGATGGTTTATAAGTGTTGTATAATGTTTGCAACTGCAGCTGTTTCGATGATGTCTGTGATGTAAACTGCAACTAAAGTGCTATCATTTGGTATGTTTTTCAATTATATAAATATAATATTGTCTTTATCATATGTGAAAATTTAATAAAGATATTTGGGGGGAAAAACTGAGAGGGACTGAGAATTGAGAGTGCATGGTAATAGCTATATAGAATGGAGAGTGTGATGTGTGCCTTAGGGCTAGAATGATTCAGGTATCTTAGTTTGTATGTGGGGATTTGTCTGGTTTAGTCTTGAGGGTGCTCATTTCTGGGGGACTGAGTGATAAATCTAGGTATTTTGTTTTCTAAAGTCCAATTGTGCAGACTTGTACTCTCAAAATCTGCTGCTTGCCAGCTTCATCAAAACTTCATGGGATTCAATATTTCTTCAAAATATTCCTTCCAGCTCTCTGCAATGTTGCCATCTGAGAACATGGTTTATTAGCCCTTGCTAAGAACAGCTGGATAGTGTCTTGTGTTCTGCCTCCTGATTTGCTGGAGATTTTCAAGAATCTATCTGAGGCCACCATTCTCTGTGCTTGCCATACTATGGAGTTGACTCAACTCATGGAGATATGGAGATATCTGACTCAGTGATGAGGTCCTAAAGCACAAGTCCTATAATTTTTACTTAAGAACTTTGCCTGTCAAATGTATCTGACATGATCTGTTACACCAGAATAATTGTTAGGGTTGTATACAGGCTTTGACAATGGGTGGTCAAGCACTTACAGGCTGCCTCTGTGCTTAAGAGGCATAGCTGCCAGACGGGGACTAGGTTACACTTGAATTTGGTTAGAGAGGAATTCTGATTCACATGGATGGGAACACTGCTCCAGGGGAAGTGTATTTTCTGAGACATGTTCCTATCAGATTATTGAAGCTTCAAAAGTTTGAAAGTCATTTTGTTGGGACCATTATGATTGAAGTTTTGAAACTTCAAACGTTTTGAATGGAGATCTTGGTACATCGCGGAATGGGAAATTTACCCTTTTCCGCAATGTAGTGTGATCTCAAAGATGGTATACATAATTAGCAGGGGGTGTGGGTGGGCACAGCCACCCATATTAAAATAGAATTTTTATTTTTTTATTTTTTCTTAAAGTTCAAAGTTCTGAAACATTGATCATATGGTCTAGGCCATATGAATTTCGAAGTTTCAGGACTTCAGTAATCTGACATAGATCCTTTCTGAGATACACATCTGTCCCTCCATGTCCTATTTATGTTACAGAAGAGGTTTAGGTCCCTAGATTACGTATTTTTGATGTTATTTGTTTTGCAGATGTGCAACATGTCCATTGGTATGGGATCAGGTGATGCTTTACAGGTCAATCATAGCTCACCTAGCAGCAATCCATAGGAGACCAAGTAGAGAGAGAGGGCTTTGAGGCAGTCTGTGTAAAACATGTTGTTTATGCCCTGTATTCTTTTTGTGAGAAATCTTAGGGGATGCTGCAGCTTGGTCAGATATATATATATATATATATATATATATATATATATATATATATATATATATATATATATATTAATTTATTTATTTAAATTTGTTGACCGGGAGTCCGACTGGACGTAGGTCCATTTTCAGCGGAGGCCTAGGGAGAAAAGCTGCACAGTAAAATAAACAGACGGTAGTTACATTGGATTACATAGCGATTAACAATTTAACATAGCAATTACTTACAACATATTTACAGATGAAGAACATAGTACATCAGTAGACAATTAGAATCTTTATCTGTGAAGTACATAACAGACATTAACAAATGTTACAATGAGAAGTTCCTGCTGTATAATAAGTACTAGGCTTATGAGCATCTGAGCTTGCTATAATCAAGGTAGTTAGTGGAGTGGAAAGAAAGGTAGTGGTTGGATGGGGTGGATGATATTAGAGTGGGAGTTGCAAGGGCATAGCCAGCATATTTTTAGGTGCGCTTTTAGTAAAGTTTTGAAGTGGGTGCATGATGGTACGGAGGTAATTGTGGGTGGGAGTGAGTTCCATAATTTGGCTATGGCGCAAGAGAATAGTGCTTCACCAGCAGAGTTATTGGCTTTAGTGATCTGCAAGTGATTTTTGTTGCTGGATCTTAGTGGTCTGGTGGTGCGATAGGGTTGGAGTAGATTCTGGAGAGATGGGACATTTAGTGGATGGTTTACTAGTTTGTGGGTGAGTGAGAGTTGATACCACTGAAGGAGGTGAGGGAGTTCAAGCCAGCCCAGTTCAGCAATTGAGAGACAGTGGTGACTACGGTAGGATACCCCTGTGGCGAATTTGGCGATTTTGTTGCAGCAGGTCTCTAGCTTGTTTAGATCCCATTGCCTTAGGTTGGTATATATTGGAGAGGCATAAAGTAGGGTGGAGATAAGGTGGGAATTTGCTATTGAAATCTTTGCTGCTTTGGTGAGAAATTGCTTATTTCTGTATAACGCTCCTAGTTTTTTGTGGACTTTTTTTATGGTCATGGATATGGGAATGTCAAATTTTAGTTTATTGTCTATTTCCACTCCTAGCAATTTGGTGTGTTCAGTTGGGTATATAGTGGTGTTGTCATTTGCTGTGATGTTAAAGTGAGAGTTGTTTTGAGTATGTTTGGTGGGTTGGAAGATGAGTAGTTTAGTTTTGTTTGGGTTGAGTATTAATTGGGCATTGGATAACCATGTTTCAACAGAGGAAAAGGTTTCCTGTGTGACTTTTTGCAGTTTTGGTAGGGACTGTGCTGAGCAGATGATGGTCGAGTCATCTGCGTATTGTATGAGTGTGCCATGTTTGGTGGCAGAGGCTAGATTATTGGTGTAAACAGAGAAGAGTAGGGGTCCAAGGATGGATTCTTGGGGAACCCCTATGGAGACGGGTAGTTGGGGAGATATGTCATTCTGCCATACAACAGACTGTTGGCGGTCAGACAGGTAACTCTGAAACC
This sequence comes from Protopterus annectens, assembly GCF_019279795.1. Classification (NCBI taxonomy): domain Eukaryota; kingdom Metazoa; phylum Chordata; order Ceratodontiformes; family Protopteridae; genus Protopterus; species Protopterus annectens. The sequence continues at coordinate 1,009,696,609 of NC_056748.1, read as the reverse complement.
AGTTGGTGACTGATTGTGAGAAGGATAGGTTATTGAGGACAGAGATAAGTTGTTTGTGTGGGACCATGTCAAATGCTTTAGATAGGTCTAAGAAAGTAGCAGGGGAGAGATAGCCATTGTTTTTATGCTGAAGGATAGTGTTAGTAAAGGAGAGTAAGGCAGTGGTGGTGCTATGGTTTGGTCAGAAACCATGCTGAGTACTGGAAAGGAGGTTGTTAGTAAGGAGGTAGCCTGAGACCTGAGAGTGTATGCATCTCTCTAGTATTTTGGAGAGTGGAGAGAGAATAGCTATGGGGTGGTAATTGGTTAGTTTTGCGGAGGGTCCGCCTTTGTGGAGGGGAATTATATGTGATACTTTCCACAGTGTAGGAACGTAACTTTCTGCCAGAGATCGGTTAATCAAGATGGATACTGGTAGGCCAGAGCATCAGCTGCGATTTGTAGGTATTCACTTGGGAGGTTGTCTGCTGCTAATTTGGTGGGTTTAAGTTTAGTTAAGAGTTTTTTTTATGTTGGAGGTAGGTACAGGAGAAAAAGAGAAGGCAGTGGGGAGATTACTAGTTGAAGGTGTGGGTTGGAGGGGAGGGGGGTTGTGTTGTTTAGCTAGTGATAGTATGGTTTGGGTGAAGTGTGTGTTGAATGAGGTAGCAATATTTTCTGAGGAGTGAGGGATGTTAGGAGGAGGGGTACTGACTTTACCTGGGTGGAGGATGGAGTATATGGAGGACCAGAATTGTTTGGGGTTGTGTTGGGAGGAGTCTAGGGCAGACGGGTAGTATTGGAATTTGTCCTGTTTTATTAGCTTTTTGACTCTATTGCGTAGTTCTAGGAATTTCTGTCTAGCTGAGGGGGTTTTGGTTTTGCGCCAGTGCTCCCAGGCTTTATCCTTGTTTTTCATTTCTGACTTAGTGGTTTTCTGTAGCCATGGGGAGGGTTGTGCTTTGGTTCTGGAAAATCTTATGGGGGCATGGTAATTAAGGATGTTCAGGAAGGTGGTATTAAAAACTTCAACTGTGTCATCTAGACTGAGGTACTTTAGAGGATGCCAGTTACATTCTTTGAGGGATGAGATGAATGTGAGTGGGTTAAAGTTTAGTTTTTTACGTATTTGACGGTAGATGACAGGTTTAGCTTCGTATAGGTATTTTTTGAGTAGGAATGTTGGGGAGTGATCACTGAGGCTATCTGATAAGCAGCCTGTTATATATGACTGGGGGCTCTTACTGACTAGTATCCAATCCAGGGTAGTGTGCTTGCTGGAGTTTTTATTTATCCTGGTTGGTGACTGGACTAGTTGGGTGAAGCCATGAAGGTGTACATGATGGGTTGGATTGTTGCCAGAACAGGGTTGCCAGTCAATATTGAAATCACCTAAGATGATAGTTTCTTGGGGGAGATGGTGGGTAGACCAGCTGAGGAGGTTTTCTAGTGGAGAGATGTTTTGGCCAGGTGGGAAGTAGCATCCAATTATGTTGATGGTTTTGTTTTGGTTAATTTTGAGGTTAGTATATATTATTTCTTCATTGCCTATTTGTGGAGCTGATGATTTTAAGATCTGGATGTTTAGATGCTGTTTAAATATTATAGCTACACCACCTCCTTTTTTGTTTAGCCAGTCTACTCTTAGTATGCCATAACCTGTAGAGAGTATTTGCTCACTGGTAATGTGAAGTTTTAGCCAGGTTTCTGTCAGGATGACTATATCTGGGGAGTACAAGTCTATGGTGGCATGGAGTTCATGGACTTTGTTGGATTTACTTCTAATATTTAGGCTTAGTAGAAGGAAGTCACTTGGCTTTCTATTGGCTGTATATGGGAGAAGTTGTGGTTTCTAGTCTGATTATGAGGATTGGGGTTGGAGATGGTAGGGCCAGGGTTGGGGTGGATGTCTCCACTTAGGGGTAGTTTTGATATGCATGAGATTATTAGTTTTCTCAGTTTTTAAATGTGTTTTTTTATAAGGGAAACTTTATGATTGTGTTCTGTGGGTAATAGGTATGGTGGGAGGGTTACTATGTTAAGTTGTAGGGATACTTTATGTTTGTGTAATATAGTTGGTAGAATATGTGGGGGATGCATAGGGATGGTTCTTGAGCTGGTGGGAGGGGAGCTGAGTGTGGGTGAGACATGAGTGGTGGTGTGAGTAGTAGTACAGTGGTAGTGGTTGAGTGGGGGAATGATGGAGCTTTGATAGGATGTAAGATATGCAAGGAGAGTTGCATGCAGTGAGCATAGGAAAGGTATATCTTGTACATGTTAGTTGAGGAGGAGTGATAGTAGTGGGAAGATGGAGGAGGTAGTGTTGGGTTAGCGCTGTGGTTGGCTATTGGAAAGATGGGAGGGGTTTGAGTGCAATAAAGGTGGGACCACCTTATATAAATATAAATACATACCCTTGGTTATAAATTGTGAAATTTACCACTGTAGACAGGATGGTCAAAGGCCAGTTTACTGTCTACAAGCCTATCAACATCCCTGACCACTGCATCTTCTCTTAGAGGTGCATTATGAATGTTGTAATTTCCAGGGGGTGGCCATCTTTCCAAAGGATACTATTATGCATTTCTTTTCACTGAGTTTTAAACTTCACTTTGGTATCAGCTATTTGTCTTCATTAGGCCTTTTTCAAAGGTAAGTATGTCTTTGGGGAACTTGATGGCTATGCCTAGTTTGCAGGCATCTGCAAACTTGGTCAGCTAGGGGCCCTTGATGTAGACTTTGATTTCAGAGAAGTAAATGGCTGAAAGTATAGGCCTAAGCAGCAAGCCCTGAGGGACTCTGCTAGTCAGTGGCCTCTTTGTGTAGGTAGCCTCCCATATCCTAATTTCTTGGCTTCTGTCTGTGAGTAAACTAGCTATCCATTGAGTGATATATGAGTTTATTCCTAATTTAGTGAGTTTGACTACAATTACTGGACAAGGTATTGTATTTAATGCTTTAGCCAGATCAAGGTAGGCAGTGTGCACTGTTTTGCCCTCGTCCATGGTTTTAGTGATCTATTTAAAAAAGTCCAAAAGGCTGAGTATGCATAACCTGCCTTTGATGAAACCAAACTGGGTTAAATCCAATGTCTGCAGGTTTTCTATGCCATTGTTTATCATTTCCATGGTAATTTTTTCCACAGCTTTGTATGTAAGACTAGTCAGACATATGGGTCTGTAATTGCTTGGGTACATATATGGCCACCTTGAGGAAAGAGATAACAGTTTCAGTCCTCCATTTGCACAACATAAACTCTGTCTGGAGGTTACAACTGAATAGTGATTCTGTTGGGCCTGATAGGACATGTTTCATGCTACTTAGGAGGCATCCTGGGATATTATCAGGGCCCATTGGTGCAGAGCTCCTGGCTTTAGAGACTCCATTCAGGACCTGCTCCTTAGTGATAGCTAAGGGAGTTATGGTTGATGGTGTTTCCAGAGGGGTGACTGGATCTGAGGAAGGAGTAAAATTGAAGCTAAATTTGTCAGCTAGTACATTCTGTATGTCCTCTGGCTATGTATAGTTGGATCTGTTCACAATTAAATCAACACATTGCTATGTGTTGCCTATGAGGCTGTGGACATAGGTAAAGAGAGCCTTGTGGTTATCCTTTACCTGGGAGGTTATTTTTATCTCAACTTTGGCTTTGGTAGACATGATTAGAACTTTGATTCACTTGTTTGGCTTGAAGGGGGAACTGTTACCTTGTTGAGTACAGCCCTTCCTGCTTTTGACCATGTTTTTCTACTTTGTTATATAACCTACTGATGTTGGGGTTCAACCAGGGTGGTTTACTTTTTGAGGATACCTTTGCTTATTTTGGAGAAGTTAAGCTGTCTCTATGCAGCTATTTACATGATTGTACAGGGTGTCTATGAACTGTTCTGATTAGGAAGCACTGTTCTCAGGATTTGGGGACTTGGAATTTTGTTAGGGTGTTGCTTAATAGTAGGAAGTTAGACTAAGAAGAATTCTTAGAAGTTCCATAGTTAGCTGGGGTTAATTTTTATTTTAGCTTTATGGTCTGACCTGACTAGTGAGGACATTACACTGGGAGGGGGTAACATTACCGCATATTTGTGAGGACCAGGTGAAGGACATTAGCACCCCTAATGGCATACAGACCATCTGGTCCAGGATGCTTGTGTTGATAAAGTCCAGAAATCTCTGGGCTCACAAGCTTGAGGTCATGTATGATTCCCAGTTTATTTTGGGGTAGGTAAACTCAACCATGAATATGGTATTGGGTTGAAGGAAGAAAGTCTCCAGTATGTTTATGTATGTGGTATGGGCTTCATGAGTCACAGAGGGGAAATCTATCACTTGCCAAGATATGGTATGGGACTTTGCTTACTGCAAGTTAGACATGGAGAAGCTTAAGTGTGCCATACTGTTTAACTATCCTTGAAGTGTGTTCACATTTGATATAAATTGAGACTCCTTCACTTTTTGTTCTTTCCTGTGCAAGAGATGGTCCAAATGTGTGGAACTGCTGGGATACTCTCCACGGGTTTAAACCATGTCTCAGTAACTGCACTGATGAGTGTGGTGTGGTGCAAGTGTTTACCTTGTCCTCTTGACTGTCAAGTTCAGTCTTGGTTGGAGAGAACTTTACCTCCAGTTTGGTTAGATAAGTGCTGCCCAGATTCATCAGATAGACGGGAGAGAACACTGGGAGCTGACCCTTGGACATGCCTGGATAAAAAACTACTTTCCTCTAGACAAGTGAGGAAAATGAGTATAAGAGCTGTTTTTCTCTAAGCAAGTGAGGAAAGTAAGAACAAAAACTGTTTTCCTCTAGGTAAAGAGGAAGGTTGAGTGCTCTAGTAATTTGTAGCTTATTTAGTGCTAACAACAAGTTCTGAACAAGTGCTGAGAATGAATAAGCAAATTCAAGTGCTAAAACTAAGAATCTGTACCTAGATCTTGTGGTAGATAGGCTATCTAGTGCTTACCACTCCCACTGATAACTTAGAATGCTTCCCTCCAACACAGAAAGGCTTGGGGGCTCATGTGCTCAGAGGAATTTCTTGCTGTCATGTTACAGTTTATGTCAGATTAACAAAACTGAACAATATATTTCTGGGTTATACAGTCTCAAGATATGCAATTTGTGAAAGTAACATTTATAGAAAGATTGTGAATGTGGAATTATCACAGTAAAGAATACTTCCCAGTCTTAGCATTGCTACTTGTACATTGTGATGTTTGTCATTGCTTACAAAATGCTTACAGTTTTTCCTATGCCCTTTATTTGTCCAGAAAATGCTGTGTAATGCCAGGATGTCTGTAAGCTGATAGAAGTTTAGCACCCATGGACAGAGACAGTTTTGTAAAGCAATTGTAACATGCCAAAGCAAAGAACAGATTGTGCATTCATTTGTGAAGTGTTTTATATGCGTTCTTTCTTCAGCATAATGAACACATGTTGTTGTGGCCATTGGCTAAGTCATTAGTACTTGACACTGTTTTATTTTGTACATTAGATAACAAAAGCAGTTATTTCTTGTATTGAAATGAGCTGCAGTGTGTCAGGAGAAAGTGCTGCTATGTCTTCAGGAGCCAAGCGAGAACTACATCAACAGTCTCTCTTCAAATTTTTCAGAAAGGTCATAAAACACGGAGAAGGTTCAGTCTCTGAGGGTAAGTCATTGTGGGTGAGAGTAGTGCCAAAGTATAGAATTATGTCCTATTCTCAGGATGATTGTTAGATAGTTCAGATGTGTGTGACACTATTTCCTGTGCTAAAGTATTTGTCTAGGATTTTATGAATGAGGGTATTCATAAGTTTTACTGATTTTAGTCTTGAAAGGAAAGTCAGATATGGAATGGAAAATGAACTGAAAGTTACTGTACTCTGAAAGTCTTATATGAAGGCAGGAACTCATCGGTGAGATGGAACATCTTACTAATCCATGTTGTGTACTTTGCATTTCTTTTGTGGGTTTGCAGGCATCCAGTGTATAGAGTCTTTCCCTATTTTTTTTTTAGTTAGTGAAACTTTTTTTGTGTGTAACACTACGCTATTCAGTGGACGCCAATGTAGTTGTATTTGTTGTACTGTTACAGAAGTTATCTTCCTGTTGATATTTGTTTTTGTTTTTTTAATCAACAGTCAGAGGGTCATGTGTGTTTGACACAGAAGACATGGTAAATGAATGTAGTGCCATCAGAGAAATCAGTGAAAATAGTAGTTACAGAAGTTAGCAGCTTAAGAGATAACATAGAAAGTGAGAGAAGTACTGTTAGTGCAGTCAGTAAGAAGCATTTGGATGAAGTCAGTGCCACAAAGTGTTCACTGACAAATATTAGTGAGTACATTACATGTACTAATACTACAGATAAGGAGAAAGTCATTATCATAAATCATCACAAACCACATGACGGTTTTCGTTTTCCACTCAAAACCTTCACAGACAAAAGAAGAACGTTCTCTTCGCCAATGTCAGCTGTCATAGCTAGACAAGTTTAATTTTCTGGCATATTTAATGAAACAAGATGGGCTGTATTGTTTAGCCTGTGTGTTATTTCCAACACCAGCGCAGACAGAACATGCAAAGTTATTCACTGAGCAACCATACTGTAATTGGAAGCATGCCAAAGCTGATATTCAGCGACATTCAGAATTGGATTACCACAAGAAATCTGAGGCAAAATTACATGCTTTCAGAATCACAAGTGACAATCCAAGTCAAAGAGTGGACTTTGCAATTTCAAATGCTTCACAGCTGCAGGTGGCCAAAAACAGAGCTCTACAGACCTCTATTATAAAGTGTCTGGAGTACTGTGGAAGGCAAGGGATATCCCTTCATGGACATGGAGATGACTGCACATCTGACTGTACAAACAAAGTCTTGAAAGGAAAGTCAGATATGGAATGGAAAATGAACTGAAAGTTACTGTACTCCAAAAGTCATATATGAAGGCAGGAGCTCATCGTTGAGATGGAACATCTTACTAATCCATGTTGTGTACTTTGCGTTTCTTTTGTGGGTTTGCAGGCATCCAGTGTATAGAGTCTTTCCCTGTTTTTTTTTTCATACTCAGCAACAGCTCCTCGTGGTCCTGCAGAGGGGTGCTAGCAGCAGAGAAATGAAAAGAGTGACTGCTTCCAAGATTTAAGTATAATTTTTCTGTTACTACCTGTGCGACCGTCCTTCCTCGCCAAAAAGCGAGTTTAAACTGCTGATTTACTTGCTCTAAGCCTGTTTTCTGTGTTTTTACAATACCTGCACTTTTTAAAGTTTGTTTGTTTGCATTTAACTTTTGAGGCTGCCCACTCAAGTGCGCTAGCCTGTGTATTGAATTTACTGTACTTCTCCTGCTGTTTTTGTGAAAAAAAAGAAAAAAAAAGAAAAAAAATATCCTTGTTTCCCGCCTTTCCTAACCTAGAATAGTCCCTTATACAGGCTTTGCTGTATTCTGGACTTTTGAATAGTTCCTGTGTTGCCCATTTCCTTACTTGGATAGAAGGAAGTTTCTTTGCTCACCAGTGGGAGTGGGGAGCCTTGAGCAGCCTATCTGTCCCTGAAGGAGTGACCTCAGCACAAGAATCTTGTAGTTAATTGGCCGTTTTGGGCCATTTCTAGCTCTTTAAAGTTCCCTGCATAAAAACCCGCTTTAGTGCGGCTTTGCATGATTGTGCGTGTAGCGCAGCATCGGGCAGCGCTGGTTAATCGGGTTTAAACTATTCCCGGCTCCACAAAGTCTGCTCTTCACTTTTTCCCTTAGAACTGCTCTATCTCTCAAGTTAAACACCCTATTCTCAATCTAAGGCCCTGCACTTGTCCAAATAAGCAATCTTACAATTTAGCACTAGTAAAGTAAAAGCACTACATCCTCATTTACTCTCTACGGTTACCTTGACCCCTATTGGTCCTTTTTGATTCAGTGATAAAAGAGTTCCCTATACTATTCTAGCATGTCCAAAGGTCAGCTAATGGTTTCCTCTCCAGTCCAGCTGGTGAATCTGGGAATCTTGAGGCAATGTTATAACTGTCTCATGTACACGGACAACCCTCTCCTCCTCCAAACAGGTTCAAATATATGTGAGAGATGCAACCATATAGCCAAACTGGAGGCTGAGCTCTCTTAACTCAGAACTGGTGTAACCAGTCAGGAGGAGAAGGTAACCTCACACAACACAAATCCAGTCTCACATAGTCCTACCACAACAACAAACCAAACACATAAACACACAAAAACATACTTGGAGGCTCTAAATAAAAATCTGCCTAAGCATTAGAGACCTCCAAAGCAGACATCCAAGCAAATGCTACCCCAAAACAAAACACGTGCAACACATAGCTCACAAAGTCCGTGTGCCAAACAGTCACAGCCCTTAAGGCTAAATAACACACCTGATACACTCGTAATAGGTGATTCTATAGTCAGACACACTGACGTCCCGCTCACCAGGCTGAACAAAGAGAAGGTCACAGTGAGCTGCCTGTCGGGCGCTAGGATCCACCACATAACGCAAGCACTCAGGTCACTCCAAAGCAAGTACAAATATGACTCAGTCATTATCCATGCTGGTGTGAATGACCTGAGACGTACCTCCCTCGACTACATGAAAAGAAACATAGAGGAGCTCTCTGATCATGTAGCCCAGGCTGGTATGACCCTGACCTTGAGCAGCATCTTACCCTCACCTAGAATTTTGCCACAGTATAAAGACAAAATGATCGATTTTAACAATTGGCTAAAATTTTGGTGTCATTCAAAGGGGATCCAGTGTCTGTCAGCCTGGGATGACATGCTCGACAAGCCACGTTGCTTCGCTAGGGATGGCTTGCACCTGTCACCCCTGGGCTTTCGGATATTGGCGAAGGCTCTTGCCACCCCCATAGTGCCTTTTTTAGGCAAGGTTCAAAAGACAAACCCACCTCCATAGACAACACAATGAATAAGAAACTAAGGGTAATGCTGCTAAATGCCAGAAGTCTAAACCTCAAGATGCATGCACTCAAAGCCCTCCTCAGTATGGAGAACATCGATATCTGTGCAGTGGCAGAAACCTGGTTCAAGGCTCCAGAGAGCACCCCAGCACTACCAGGTTATACCTCATATCATGCTTTTCGGCCCCAAAACTCGGACCGAACCACAAAAGGAGGGGGAGTATCCATATTTATCAAAGATACCCACACCTCCAGGTTAGTGGCATCACACGAAGCATCGGAGACCATCCATGTGCAACTAACAATGGGCAAAACCGCTTTTCAGTTTGTAGCATGTTACAGACCACCCTCTCAAAATCAGGAATCCTGCTCGGCTTTCCTGAAAACACAGGAGAATATGAAGATCTCACCAAACACCATTATATTGGGTGACTTCAACTACCCAAACATAGACTGGGAGCATTACTCAAGCCCCAACACCCTAGCCCAAAGGTTACTGGAATTTATAAACTCAAATGCTATGGAACAACTAGTCACCACTCCCACAAGAGGGGAAAACATACTTGACCTGATCATTACCAACATGGGGACTCTATGCTCCATACCAGAGGTATACGCCTCATTGGTGAGATCAGACCATAAATTAATCTCACTGGATATCCACATCCCGACTCCACCCCCAGCCCAGAAATCCACAGTGAAAAACTTCTCAAAAGTGAACTTCACACTTCTCAAAACTGAGGTGGAATCCTTCAAGTCCCCCGGGCCAGTGTAAACTACGGCCCAAACTGCAGAATCCTATATAAACGCATTCTATGGACACCTCCAGGAATGCATGGATCATGCTATCCCAAACAAAACCAAGAGCCATTCTTCCAAAGGCAGGCATCCAGTCTGGTGGACCCCAGCCATAAATAAGCTGTACAACAGAAGGAAGAAGCTACTACATGATAGAGAAAAATCCCTAAAAGGGAAGGCATCTCTGAAAAGTACTAGCAAAAAACTATGATCCCTCATAAAATCCTCCAAGGCCAGCTTCGAGAGAAAAATTGCACAGGACACTAAAGATAATCACAATGCTTTTTTAAGTTATGTTAGGAACCTGGGATGCAACTCCCAGATATGCTCAGAGTTGATCCAAAATGACAAAAAATACACTGAACCCACAGACATTGCCAACACCCTGGCAGACAGGTTTAGTGCAAACTTCTCCCCCCTCCCCCCCAAAAGAGCAAATAGCTATCCCAGCAGAGTGCTGCCTCCCTAACATCTCAGATGCTCAGGTGAAAGCCGCCCTCTCCAAAGCAAAAAACACTGCATCAATTGCATCCTACATGAACTCCAAGCAGAACTAAACCCTCACATAAAACTGCTGTACAATCTCAGCCTTACTACAGGATATGTACCCAAAGAATGGCGTACAGCAACAGTGGTCCCACTCTACAAAGGTGGTGCCTCTACGGACCCTGGAAACTATCACCCCATAAGCCTGACTAGCCTAGTCTGCAAGGCTATGGAAGGGATCATCATGGAACTCATAAACAAAGACATTGGGGACCTACAGACACTAGATCCTACCCAATTTGGCTTTGTCAAGGGCCTCTTGAACCTGGTTGACTTCTTTGAAACAGTCACCAAGGCCATAGATGAAGGGAAGGTAGTCCACATAGCCTACCTGGACCTCGCAAAAGCATTTGACACAATACCCCACTCAGGCATCATAGATAAGCTATCCAGCTTAAATATAAACCCCTATGTCACAAGATGGGTCACAAACTGGCTCAAAGACAGAACCCACAGAGTCAGAATTGCTGGAGCCATGTCAGACTCAAAACCAGTTACAAGTGGTGTCCCACAAGGCTCAGTCCTGGGACCTCTCTTGTTTGGTATATATTTTTCCAAGGTACAGGCTAACACGGGAGTACTGTGGCTGACCAAGTTCGCAGATGACTGCAAACTGGGCGCCATAATTGACTCTCCAGCTGACATGAGCATTCTTCAAAAAGGTCTCACAGAGACGGATAACTGGTGCCAGAGCCATGGCCTAAAGCTAAATGCCAAAAAGTGTATAGTCATACCCTTTGGCAAAAACAAAGTGCCCACAAATTACCACATAGGTGGTAACCCATTAAGTACAGAGGAAGTAATTAGGGACCTGGGAACCCAAGTTGATAGTAATCTCTCCTTCAACAACCACATTGCCAAAGTGGTTAGAAGGACCTTCTATATAGCCCACCTTATCATGAAAGGATTCACATCTAGATCAAGGGAGGTCATCGTGCCCCTTTATTCATCCCTCATCAGGCCCATAATAGAATACAATGCCCCATTTGGGATGTACCTTACCTGACACCTGCAGCAACTAGAAAGACCCCAAAAGTACCTCACAAAGAGGATCAAGGGACTCAAACAGATGCCATATGCTGCTCAGTTAAAGAAACTCCAGCTCTACTCAGTTGCATACCGCCTACTTAGAGGCGATCTATGCCTGACATATAAAGCTATGTCCAACCCAGAATTAGTGGACATGCTCCACCTCAAAAAATCCAAATCCCTTAGAGCCACGCGCTCGAGGGACTTGAACCTCAGCACAGAAATAAATAGGACATGTTGGAGGGACAGATTCATAACCCAGAGGCTCCCTTCGCTCTGGAATAGAATCCCAGTCCATGTCAGGCAGAGCCCCTCACTGACTCTCTTCAAGAGGAATCTTGATGAGTGGATGGGGGATCATAGGTTTACCCCGGGGATTACTTCTGTGTCACTACTAGACAGAGGCACAGTAAACTAACTTTAAAAAGGGCACAGTAAACTCAAAATCAAAGGGTGGCGAAAGCCAATCACACTCTGGCTAGGCTTATAAATGCCCCAGGGCAGATAGCCTAGTATGAACCTATGAACCTATGAACCTAAAGGAAACTTCAGATCTCTAGTCAAATTCCAAATTGATGCTGGTGACAAAGAGTTAGAAACTCACTTGCAGACATGCCAAAAGAATGCAACATATATTTCAAAAACAGTGCAGAATGAATTGCTAGACTGTATTAAAGAATACATTCAACAGCAGATAATAAAGGATATTAAACAACAGCCTCTTGGACCCTTTTATTCCATCCAAGCAGATGAAATTGCAGATATAAATAACTGGGAACAACTTGGAGTAGTACTACGATATGTGAAGAATGGCCATCCTGTGGAGAGATTCATAGAGTTTATTGCCTGTGAACCTGTGACTGGAGAGGAAATCTGCAATAAGTTGGTCACATGCCTAACAAAGTTAACATTGAATCTTGAGCACTGCAAAGCTCAAAGTTATGATGGTGCTGGAAACATGGCTGGGGCTGTGCAGCTTTGTGTCAAGAAAAAGTACGACATGCTATTTTTTTCCATTGTGCTAGTCACCAGTTGAACCTTGTACTTTCAAAGGCTTGCCAAGTTCCAGAAGTACGAATAATGTTAAATATAGTGAAGGAAATTGGTTTGTTTTTCAAATACTCCCCAAAAAGGCAAAGATGTCTAGATGAATCAGTGCAGTACATAAATTTACAGCAAAAGGCAAGTGGCAAAAAACCTATAGAAAAACAAAAGCTTAAGTTGCTGTGTGAGACCAGATGAGTGGAGAGACACTCATTCACTGTTTAGACAATATTATAAAAAACAGAGGGCCACACTGGGATGGAAAAACTTTGACAGATGCCAGTGGACTTTACAGTTCAATTACCAAGTCTTGCTTTATTGTTTCCTTCCAGTCAGCAAGGTTCTTGTTTGGCTTTACTAAGCCCCTTAGCAAACATCTGCAGGGATCATCACAATATCTTCAGAGATATGTCAGAAATGGGGAGCTTCTGCAGTAATGCTGAATTACCCCTACTGGTGAAGAGTAATTTTTATTCCCTTTCTGGATCACTTAATTCATGAACTGTCCAGACGATTCACTACAATGGCATCAGAGCTATTCAAGGACTCTCACTAATTCCATAAAACTTGAACAGCTTAAATTAGATAGAGTTCACTTTAGAGCTCAGACTGTGGAAAAGGACATGGGAAGATTTATCACACAATTCTGCACTGCCAAATGATTTGAAGCAGACCTATTCACAAACAAATGTCAAAATGTTCCCAAACATTTCCTTTGTATTAAATACACTCATGCTCACTCCAGTCATAACTGCTGGAGTAGAGAGGGCTAATTCAGCCTTAAAACTGATGAAGACTGAACTCCGGAGTACCATGGGACAAGACCGCCTTAACAGTTTAGTGTTGCTGTTCATGCATAGGGACATCTCGATAGACTACTCCTCAGTAATCAATTTATTTGCAGAAAGACATCCGAGAAGAATGCCACTTAATGATCCACTTAATTAAGAATTGAACAGTAGTATGACAAAGCTTGTGATATATACTACAGTATGGTATGGGAACACAGAGGCCATCACGAAATGCTTAGTGTTACACTCACAAAAAATTGTTAGACTTGCTCTCCTGTCATGTATAGTTTTCAACATATCTTTAGATGGTATAACATATTGACTAAGTCAGACTACTAATTAAGTCAGAGTACTACTATCCGAGAAGTCATCTACTCCCCAGACAAAATATAAAGTAAGATAAATACCAGTAGTCAGTCAGAGCTCTACCATCGTAGAAGTCATCTACTCCCCAGGCAACATAAAAAGTAAGATAAATACCAGTAATCTACTTCACAGGCAACATAATCAATCAGAACTCTACCATCACAGAAGTCATCTACTCCACAGGCAGCATAGAAAGTAAGATAAATACCAGTAGACAGTCAGAGCTCTACCATCATAAGTCAACCACTCCACAGGCAACATAGCAATTCACAGAAGTACCATCAGACAAGTCAGACTACTAC
>NC_056748.1:1009610351-1009677851 GCF_019279795.1 Protopterus annectens | reverse complement strand
GGAAATAAAATTTTTTCAAAAAAATTTTTTTTAATAATTATTAAAAGATTTTTTAAAAGTATTGTGAAAGATGTATACTTGTAATGACCATTGGTTTATCCAATGATTCCATCTAAACAAGGGAGACTTAATGGGGATACAATAACTACTAGGGATTTTGTGTTTCTTACGGATGTAGGATATATAATAATTCATAAACATTCATAAAAATTCATAGATTTCAAAACATGGATAGAATAATGCATTTCACAGGCATAATATATTTCTAGAAAAATGAAGCGTTCCATTAAAAGTAGCAATACCTTCGAAATACTACAAACACCTTCATATGTGTATCATATCAGTAATGACTTAATGGAAATACACTCATTAAGTCCGGGGGGGTTCGTGGCATCAAGGTATATTTGCCACCAAGTTTCTCTAAAAGCTATAAGGCTTTTCAGATCGCCCCCTCTAGGGTCGTTTCGGACTATTTCTAAAATACTAAATTTGAATGTATGTGTTACTCCCATTGCCTCTATATGTCTATATAGAGCGTTGTTTGTGTCCTTACGCCTAATACTGTACATGTGGTCATATATACGTTTTTTCAAGTAGCGTTCGGTTCTACCCACATAGAACGCTGGACACCTTTCACATTTGGCCAGATATATAACCTGCTTAGTGTTACAATTTCCAGATTGACAAAATATGGTGCTTTTATGTCCATTATTCAAATGTATTTTGTCTTCACTTGACATATATTTGCAAAAATTGCAACATCCACATTTCCTATTGGTGGTCTTTCTAATGTTAGTCTGGTGCCCTCTTTTAACTGAGTGATGTTGTTCCAAAAGTCTTTTCATGTTACATCCCATTCTATACACAAATTTCGGTTTTGTACCTAATACTTTTACTAGGGCTTGATCGTTGCTAATCAAGTGCCAGAATTGGAAAATAATTCTTTTAATGTTATCTGCACCTAAGCAATACGGTATAATACAAGCTCGTTTAAAACTAGGATTGACTCCATAATCTTGAAGAATGGGACTGTTTAGAATGTCTCCTGATCCCAGTAATGGTTTATATTTGGTACCCCATTGACTAGTAACATATGAAACTACTTCTTCCATCATAACGGGAGGGTAGCGTCTTTGTCTGAACAGTTCCTGTAGTGTGGTTATTATACCCATTTTCACTTTATATAAATTGTTCACATTATACATTCATTACATAGAGAAGGCCAATGTATTTATGTTCACCCAGTATAGATTTCACAATTTTTGTCTTTATTAATTTGATCATGACAACACTTTTTACTTGAAAGTTATTGCATTTACATTTGAGGCATAAGTTTTTGCATACTTATATATATGTTACTTATTTTGGTTTTATGTATAAGTATATGTATTATCCATATGGACAATAATGGTGTTACTACAGTATTATTTTAATTGATAGTATATCTTTAAGACTTAATTTAGTTACATTTGGCGCCAAAAAATTTATTTAAAGGGTTTTTGAATGTTTTCCCTTTAGTTCTGAGGAAGACCAGTGATTTGGTTGAAAGCGCTAAACTCTAGTTATTTTTGGCGTCCTTTCTAGTTATTTTTGGCGTCCTTTTTATGTTGTGCATGATATATGTTAAATGTAGCAGGCTGATGTGTGGATTCATTTTCTCATATTGACCTGGCTGTCTTGTCCGTAATGTTAAGTGGAAAGTTGGTCTGATGTTCGTTGTCAATGAATAAACTGTGAGTTACTTTACTTTCTCGTGGATCCTTGTGTCGTACAACGCTGATTGGTGGGACCGAAGTTTTTTACTGTTCTGACTGTTTCATGTTTGCGGATTTCGGTGTTTAGGATTCGATATTATAACATTCGATCTTTGTAGATTTCGATGTTATAATATAGACCTGTATTATTTTATTAATAATGTCCTAAATTTATACTTAATGAATGGAGTGCCTCCTGAATGGTTCTGAACTATAGTTTTGAGACATTTTACCTTTTATATTGAAGTTACATTTCATTTATTTGGCACATTTTTATAGTTTAATTTGGATCATATTAGTTTTTTTATTTAGCCGTGTTTTTCACTTTGTTTTTATTTAATTTAAATAACTGGAGGCAGGATTATTTTGTCAATATTGCTGTTCATGTTTTTGGTTGGCTAGTGGTGGCTAGCACTTTATTATTATTCTCATTTTTTTCTTCTTTTATTTTACTAATTTTTTTGGTACTTGCGTATTGTCGCAACCAGATCTTTGCAGTTGCGAAACTCACATGCTGCAAAGAAATGGAGTGCGGAAAGCATCATAAGGTGTAATTTCACTTCTTTACTAAGGAAAAACAAGTTTAAAAGCTGCTGTGGTGCAGTGGTAGCATTGTTGCCTCACAGCAAGAGGTACTCCCATTCGAATCTCGGCTGGAGTGCAGGGAGTGCCTTCTGTGTGGAGTCTGCATATCCTCTCCACGGTTGGATGGGCATTCAAAAGACATGCATAAATGGGTGTGCCTTTGTTGAAGGTTGAACGTCCAGCTGGCACCTCGGCGTTCGTGAAAATCTACTGCCAATCATTAGCGGACCAGAGTTCCGCTGTGGCGACCCCTAACCGGGAAAAGCCAAAAAGACAAACAACAACTAAGGAAAATTAAGTTTAGGAAATATTTTGGAAGATAAATAAATGTGAGATCCTCCTTCTTGTTTTTGTGCATTACACATGCACACTTCAATTCTCACGGCTGCTGCGTTACTGCCTACAGGAATACTATGACTGTAAGGTAAGAATATTGCCAAGAAAAGCATCCACACCACATATGGAAATGCTTTAAGTAACATATTTATGTCTAACACTTTGCACACAGACTTGAAAGGAAAGTTTTGGCAACAACAAGTTGCAGTAAGGGATGACTTTCAAAAATGTTGGTGGATGATGTTGACAGGTGATTCTGGGGTTTGTTTCTGACGGGACAACTTGTCAGCAGTGGGTCGTTTTTGTGTTGTTGATGGTGGTATCCTCAGACAAACTGAGATTGTACTTCACTGTATTCTGGAAGATATTACTATGGAAAAAATGTGGATTGTTCATTTCCTGGTTTTGTCTTCTTTTTTTTTATGCTGGGGAAGGTTGTCACAGATTGTAGTCAGGAGTGCTTCAAAACAGTGTTTTGCATGGGCAAGATAGGTTTCACATGACATGCTGCCGGGGAGTGCATGCATAAACAGCCAAATGTAGTTTTTAATTTTTACTGATAACCCTGCAGTACAACAACTGTAAGTGTGAAAGAAAACAAATTGTATGACTTGATTACAACATCAATGGTCCAATTTTAATGTTGGGAAGCAACCACTACTACCGCGAAGATCTGGTTGCGATAATACGTAAGTACCATTTTTTTTTACTAAATTTCCTTACCAATAACAAAATATTTTTTTTCTGAGTAACTGATTAAGGTGAGCATTCTTGTTTTAGGGAGTGTATAAATTGTGTATGCTTGATATAAAGTAGTTTTCTTTCCATTGTAATGAAGGGATGAATGGCGCATGTTTCAGTTTAGATTTTTTAATCATATTCAGGCATTGTAAGGCAATGTAAGTACACATTTTGGTTTTGTTGGTTGTTGAAAGTGGGCTAGTATGTCACTTTGAATATTTTAAAAGTGCATTTTAACAAATGGGAAACATGGTCTATTATTTATTTTATTTTATTTTCTGGTTCAATTATTTTAATTAACGTAAATATAGATTTGTGCTAAGGAAGATTATTTTAAATGAGCCAGAGTATTAATTGATGGTGTTAGTGTCTCAGCATTTTGTGTACAATATGCAAACTTTAGCTTTTGTTTTCAGCAAGCAGGTGAAATAAGATGATTTGGAGGAAATTTTAATAGCTTTAATGACATCCTGTAGGTAACCTGCTGATAACATCTTTGATATTTATATATTTTTGGGTACACAGTGCATCAATTTTTGTTTATAACATAAGTTTAAATATGGACATAGCATACAGACAGATATTCAAGGCACATAAACATGATTCAAAGTTGTTTAATTATACTAGACTGAGTGGTGCAAGGCTTGTTGTCAAAATGCTACTGTTACTGAGTAATACAGTGACTTTTATGCAATTACACTGTTTTCTCTGAAGGCCAAGATTGTGGTATCCGAGGGATTTCTCATTTCTGTAATATGCACTGACCTCAGAGAAGGTACATATAAATAAAGTCAGTCTAATGAGAGTACCCTCCCATGTAGGGGGATGGAGGTGGATTGCCCCTGGAAAAATACATTTTTATATCAAATTCATTTTGTATTTGTGATAGTGTTCTTTTCTGATTCCAGTTATGTGCATCAATCACAAAAGAATCAATGTCTTGTCTTGAAGGCTGACTTGAGTTATTGTATGCTGCTGTTCTCTTGCTCCCTCTATGTAGAGATGTTTCTTATATACTCACTTATTAGTAAATTTTGGGTTGGTCCAAGGCCAGTGTAATTTATAGGTTCATAGATTCATAGTTAAGTGCTACTCAATCAGTCTGCAGACCATTACAAGTCTAGCTAGTAACCCATATTCTAAAGTTCCCTCCAGCATCAAGGAGGGCAATATAAGATAGACCAAGGGAGAACGTGAGGCTGCCTATCCAATTATCTAGGTTTAACTCAAAGGTGGCAAGGCTGCTACTCTGCTTGACATATAACGGAAGTTTGTTCCAAAGGTGGGAGCTGTATGTTGGGATATTAATTTGTCATGCCAAGGTGTCTCATTTATCTGTTGATGAAGATTTAGCTCATTTAACTGGGTATTTGTGGAATTGAGGAACCATTAATTCTGCAAAAGAATAGGAGATCCAAGTGGGTTGGATCTTTTCATGTCCTGAAAGGCTAGACAATGATCTCCATGGTGAAGTCTATAAAAGACTAAATACAAAGACAGGATTGACAGTCTGTCCTAACAGCTAAGATTTCTGTGGCCACCGATCTTTTTAGTTATGAATCTCTGGGGTCTCTTAACATGAGTGATATGCTTGGACAAATACATGCCAAAAGGGACATTATATTCAATAACGGGCCAGATGAGATATGAGTAAAGGATAATTAAGGCATCTGTGGATCTAAAAGAGATGCCTCTGAAATTAGATAAAAAACAGAAGGCTTTCTGATCTACTATAAAGGCATGATGAAAAGATAAAGAATTATTAACAAGAGTACCTTGATACTCCATGACTCTGGTTAGAGGAGTGTCATATATATGGTATTCGGGAACGATGTTAGCAAAATGAGCTATACTATGTATTAAACAAATCAGGACCACAGGGACAATCTAAAATTATAATATTTGAATGCAAAAAACAAACCAAACTTGAGTACTTTCATCTTGTAAAATTCATAGGGGACTTCATCAGAGGTGAAAAATGTTGCCAACAACTCAATTTCTACTATATGCTTACTTGTCAATTAGGTAATTATCTTATTAAACAACATGTGACTATTTAATGTCACAGACACAACCACAGTAATTCAAAGTCAATACAGCAAACCAAAAGAACATTCAAAGTCTAAAATATATGTAAAAATATATGAAACATATGTCGTCATCATCATCATCAGTCCCCATTTTTCCCATTTTTTCTACATTGGGTCGGGGTATTATGTTAACTATCACCAACTCTCTTGATCTACACCCCTGCCTTCTTCAACATTCATGCCTGACTGTCACACATCTTCTTTCACACAATACAGCCACCTCTTTGCTGGATGCCCTCGCTTCCTCTTACCTTCTTCCTGTCTGTCCCAAATCTTCCTCACCAGATTGTCTTCTGCTTTTCTACACGTGTGTGCCCAAACCATTGTAATTTGTTCTCTTTGATCTTTTCTGCAATTAGAGCTACTTTGGCTCCTGCTCTTATATCCTCATTTCTTTGTCTGTCCCACAGTGTATATCCTACCACCCTTCTTAGGCACTTCATTTCTATCACCTCTGGTTTCTTCATTTGCTCTGACTTTACTGCCAAGGTTTCTGTACCATTCAGCAGTACTGGTCACACCACTGTCTTGTATACCTTACTTTTCAGCTTCTTTGGCATTCTTGTGTCATAGACTACACCTGAGACTGTAAGCCATTTGGCTGCAGCCCTTCTAATTCTAGCTTTGACCTCTTCATTCAGACTTCCTTTTTCCTCAACCACCCCTCACAGATACTTGAAGCTATTTACCTATTCCACTATCTTCCCTTCTATTTCAATTCTCAGCTTCTTCTGATTTCCCCAATTTGTTGCCATTACCACTGTTTTATCTGTGCATAGTTTCATCCCATGTGCCTTCAGTTTTACATTCCATCCCCCTATCTTTTGCTAAAGTTCTTGCTCAGTCTGCCTGTAATGCCACATTGTCTACATAAAGTAACTTTGTTGATCTCTCCCCTCCAACTTGTATGCTAATGTAGTCCATCACCAGTATGAACAGCAGTGGGCTCAGAGATGAACCTTGGTGTACACCCACTCCCACTGGGAACATCTCTATGAGGCAGAACACTGTTTGTACTTGAGTCATTGGGTCCTTGTACATAAGCAGCACTAATTCTACCAATGTTTCTGAAACTTTGAACCACAGCAGTACTGCTCAGGTCAGCTATCTTGGGACCATGTCATATGCTTTCTACAAGTCTAGGAATGCCCAGTTGGACTCTTTCCTCATCTCTAGCTTCTTCTCAACTATCTGTCTCACTGCAAACATCGGGTCAGTTGTGCTGCATCCTGATCTGAATCTGAACTGTTCATCTCCCATTTTACTTTCTACTGCCCTGTATATCCATTTATCAATCACCCTCTCCAGAACTTTCATGTAATGTGACAGGAGTTTGATACCTTTGTACTGCCCACAGTTGTGGATGTCCCCTTTTTTCTTGTACACTGGCATAAGTATGCTTATTCTACAGTCATCTGGGATATGCCTTTCTCTCCACACTGCTATGAGTACCCTCAGGAGCATTTCTCCCCTATCTCACCTAGCATCTTTCTCATATCTGCTGTGACCTCATCTGAGCCTGCTGCTTTATCTGAATTCATTTTCCTTAGTGCTGCTCTTACTTCTTCTAGGGTGGGATCCTCTTCTTCTCTCATTGTAGGCTATTTCTGGGGTAGTACAGCTTCTATGGGGTTTTCTTCATTCAGAAGCTGCTGGAAATACTCCTTCAATCTGCCTCTGATGTCCTGTGGACTGGTGAGCAGGTTGTTGGTGGCATCCCTTATGAAGGGTGTCCAACTATCTTCTTTATGTTTCTGTCTTTGCCTTGCAACCTGATACAGTTTCTTTGTACAACCTACTGAATCACTTTCCAGAAGCAGGTAGACTGCCTCCAATACCCTATTCTTTGCTATTGCAACTCCTTTCTTAGCTTTTTTGTTAATCAACCAGTATTCCTTCTTAGCCTGGTCGGTCTTTTCTATCTCCTATTTTTTTTCTGCACTCCTTCTTTCTTTTGATAACTTTTTGGACTTCTGCATTCCTCCACCAGCTTTCCTTATGTACCTTATTTCCATACCTGCCTCAGCCGCATATCTGTTCTGTAGTCCTAACACATGCTGTTTTGAGGTGCTGCCATTCTTCTTCAGCTCCACCTATTTCCTCCTCTTCTTGGGGTGCTAGAACGCTAAGTAATTCCTTAAACTGTTGTACTTTCTCTCCAGTCAACTTCCAGGTCTTCAGCCAGGTCTTTGTTGACCTTAGAGCCTTCTCTGACCACTGCTGTGGGCCAACTGTCTCACTGGGGATGACTCTGCAATCATGGATTCTACCCCAGTGCCTTTTTGTTACTAGGAGGAAGTCTACCTGAGTTGCACGTTGGCTAATCTTGTATGTGATCTTGTGTGTGTGTGTCTCTCTCTCTCTCTCTGTCCTCTTTTCTTTCTGAACCATGTGTGGTACTATTAAGCCATTTGCCAGACAGAAGTCTAGAATGACTTATCTTTCTTTATTCCTGTTTCCCCACTCATGTAGACTCAGGCAGTCCTCGTATCCTATTCTGTCTGTCCCGATATGTGCATTCAAGACACCCATTAACAACACCCATTTATGTTGTCCTGCTTTATCTAGTAGTTCCTGCTGCCTGAATGCACTCCTTTCCTCATTATCACAACCCTGCTGTGGGGCATAGGCTAAGATTATGAATACTGCTCTATCCTTACACTGGAGTCTTATTGCTATGAGTCTGTCATTAATTCTGATGATATCCCTCGCTGCCTTCTGAAGCCTCTCACTCAACACAATTCCCATACCATTTCTAGTCTGTCCCCCTCCTGAGTAGTAGACTCTGGATCCCAAGCCAAGTGGTTTTGCTGGACTGCCCTTCCATCTTGTCTCTTGGATACATAGGATGTCCAGCCTCCTCCGTATCATCATGTCATCCACTTCCAAGCTGCATCTTGTCAGTGAACCTATATTAAGTGTAGCAATTCTCATTTCATGTTTGGAAAGTTGATTGGTTTGATGTCCAGCTTTTGCTAAACAGAGCTATGCCAGGTAACCCAGGCTGGGCAACTAGACACTGTCTGGCCTGTAGCTTATTGACCCAGGCCTGCTGGGCTTTATGGCTGGCACACACTGGCCGATAGGGGGACATACACTTCTCCCACCATTAGCATGGGTCCCTGGCATAGGTCGGAGTAGGCTGGGTCCTCAACCAACTTATCACAGGTAACAACTCATGCCCATTTTGGTGACATTAGTCAACATGACAATCTCCTAGAGCCATATCTTACACCATTGAGTAGCTAGCCCTGCCATGACATGCAGTCTGTGATCCATGTTCTCCTATCTTGAGGATACTGTGCATCACAGTAGATGCCCAAAGTGGTTGGCCTGCACATCTCTTCCCTCTATAGGGCACATGTAGAGTCTTTGCTGCTGCCCACAGCTCCATTCATTGGTGAGTTTTGAAATGGAAAAACTCAGCATGTTTTTCGGACATGGGAAGAACCCCAAAGAGACACAGGGAGAACATGCAAACTCCAAACAGGCACTGGGGCATTGGTCAGAGGTCAGGATTGAACCTTACACCTTGTGTATAGGAGGTAAAGACCTTAAAAAAAAAATGAAAAAAAAAAATTATGAAAAATATATGTAAAGATAAATGTGTGTGTGTACATATATATATATATATATATATATATATATATATATATATGGTTCCACTTCATATCATTGAATTATCATTTCATCGAATTTCAAATCATCGAGACCAAATCGTTGAAAACTCATTTGGTCGAAAACTCATATCATCGAATCTCAAATCATTGAAAACTATGAAGCAGCTAGAAATAACATCCCAGACACTGTTTACTACATTTATGCAGGGGGGAAAGCCTCCCTGCACCCCCATGTGCGGGGCTCTGCCCCCCACACCCTCCCGTAACTTAAATATACCAACTCCAAGGTCACACTACAGTGGGGTAGGAAATTACCTTTTTCCCCCCACTCTAGTGCGACCTTGGAGTTGGTATATTTAAGTTACGGGGGTTGTGGGGGGTGCAGGGGGGCTTGCTCCCCTGCATAAACGTAGTAAAAACTCTGTGGGGTGTAATTTCTAACGGCTTTATAGTTTTCAATGATTTGAGATTCGATGATATGAGTTTTCGACTAAATGAGTTTTCGACAATTTGGTCTCGATGATTTGAAATTCGATGACATGATAATTCGATGATATGAAGTGGAACCATATATATATATATATATATATATATATATATATATAAGACAAATTCATTGCTAGCAAAAAGTATAAGCAATAAAATGTCTGTACAATATTAGCCTTATGTTTCAATATACTGGTAAAAGAAATAAAATGTATGCCAGGTTTTACACAGGCATTCAACTTCAACTGTCAAAACATTTCTTTAAATTTTAGTAGGATTTCAGTATACACTAGGTATTACATTGCCTATCATTAATCACTCTTTCTCTGAGGTTCAGTAAGTCCAGGGAGACAGAAAGAATAATAAAGTAAAGGAGTATGATTGCAAAGTCCTCCACGCTAGGAGTGAGGAGCTTGCTGCCTGCAAAAAATGTTTTTGTTATCATAATTGCTAATAAATTGAGCAGCTTTGGTACATGCATCATGAGTATGCATCCACTCAAGTTATCATCTTTGAACCATTCTGAGCAAGTCAGTTTGATGCAAGTATATGTAGAGGTAGCTGTATTGTTGTCTTTGTGTGTGTGTGTGTGTGTGTGTGTGTGTGTGTGTGTGTGTGTGTGTGTGTGTGTGTGTGTGTGTGTATGTGTGTTTATATACAATCAGTTCCAAGTCATGGAATTTCAATGGATTTGGGTTGGGGGTTGACATGAGGGTTAAGGCATTTACCCCAAGTGGTAAAGGGTTTGATTCTTACCAAGGGAAATTGCCTAGGCTTAAAATTGTCTAGAAGGGCAACTAGACAAGTACTTACCTATGAACACACACACACACATATATATATATATATATATATATATATATATATATATATATAGGTTTACCAGTAAAATTTCAATGTAGCATTGTACACCTATGAAGTATTCGAACTACAGATATTAGAATAAATACTTGCGAGAGATGCAGCTATTTAGCCAAACTGGAGGCTGAGCTCTCTCAACTCAGGACTGGCAAGACCAGACAGGAGGAGAAGGCAACTACACACACCACAAAACCAGCCTCACATAATGCTACCACTCCACTGAATCAAACACATAAACACACAAAGACATACTCGGAGGCTCTGAGTAAAAATTTACCTAAACAGCAGAGGCCTCCAAAGCAGACACCCAAACAACTGCTACCTCAAGACACCCCACAAGCAACACATAAACCACAAAAGCAGTGTGCAAAGCAGTCACAGCCCTTAAGGCCAAATACAACACCAAACATACTTGTCATAGGTGACTCCATAGTCAGACACACTGACGTCCCACTCACCAGGCTGAACAAGGAGAGGGTCACAGTAAGCTGCCTATCGGGCGCTAGAATCCGCCACATAACACAAGCACTCGGGTCACTCCACGGCAAGTACAAATATGACACAGTCATTGTCCATGCTGGTGTGAACGACCTGAGACGTACCTCCCTAGACTACATGAAAAGAGACATAGAGGAGCTCTCTGATTATGTAGCCCAGGCAGGTATGACCCTAACCCTGAGCAGTATCCTTCCTTCACCAAGAATGATGCCACAATATAGAGACAAGATGATCAGCTTTAACAATTGGCTTAATGTCTGGTGTCATTCAAAGGGGATCCAGTGTCTGTCTGCCTGGGATTACATGCTTGACAAGCCACGCTGCTTCTCATGGGACGGCTTGCACCTGTCACCCCTGGGATTCCGGATATTGGCTAAGGCTCTTGCCACCCCCTTAGTGCCTTTTTTAGGCAAGGCTCAAATTCTAAACCTACCACCCTATAAAACAAAAATGGGAAGAAACTGAGGGTAATGCTGCTCAATGCCAGAAGTCTAAATCTCAAAATGCACGCACTCGAGGCCCTTCTCAGTATGGAGAACATCGATGTCTGTGCTGTAACTGAAACCTGGTTCAAGGCTCCTGAGAGCACCCCGGCACTATTAGGTTTTACCTCATATCATGCGTTCCGGCCCCAAAACCCGGACCACACCACAAAAGGAGGGACTGTATCCATATTCATAAAGGATACCCACACCTCCAGGTTGGTGGCAACGCACAAGCTCGGAAACCATCCAGGTGCAACTAACCATAGGAAAAACTGCTCTACAAATTGTAGCATGCTACAGGCCACCCTCTCAAACTCAGGAACCCCACACAGCCTTCCTGAAGACACTGGAGGGTATAAATGTATCTCCAAACACCATCATATTGGGTGACTTCAACTACCGAATATAGACTGGGAACATTACTCAAGCCCTAACTTTCTAGCCCAATGGTTCCTGGAGTTCATAAATTCAAATGCCATGGAACAGCTAGTCACTGTTCCCACGAGAGGAGAAAATATACTAGATCTCATTGTCACAAACATGGGGACAAAATGCTCCACACGGAAGTATATCCCTCATTGGTGAGATCTGATCATAAACTAATCTCACTGGAAATCCACATCCCCCCACCCCAAACAAAAAGACCATAGTGAAGAACTTCTCTAAAGCAAACTTCACACTACTCAAGACTGGTGTGGTATCCTTCAAGGCCCCTGAGCCAGTGGAAACCACAACCCAAGCTGCGGAAGCCCTTACAAATGCCTTCTATGAACACCTCCAGGACTGCATGGATCAGGCAATCCCAAATAAAACCAAGACTCTTTCCACAAAGGGCAAACGTCCAGTCTGGTGGACCCCAGCCATTAACAAACTTTACAATAAGAGGAGAAAGCTATTACATGATAGAACAAAATCCATAAAAGGGAAGTCACCCCTGATCATTATTAGTAAAAAAAATACGAGCACTCATAAAATCAACTAAGGCCAATTTTGAGAGAAAAATTGCCATTTGCCAAAGGACAATCATAAGGCCTTTTTTAGCTATGTTAGGAACCTGGGTGGAAACTCCCAGATATGCTCAGAATTAGTCCAAAATGATACAAAAATCACTGAACCCACAGACATTGCCAACATACTGGCAGACAGGTTCAGTGCAAACTTCACCCCCCTCTCCCCCCCTAAAGGAGAGATAACTATCCCAGCCGAGTGTAGCCTCCCGGACATCTCAAATGCGCAGGTGAAAGCTGCTCTCTCTAAAGCTAAAAACACAGCATCAATGGGACCAGATGGTGTCCCCAGCTGTGTGCTACATGAGCTAAATGAGGAATTAAACCCGCACATAAGGCAGCTGTTTAATCTCAGCCTTACCACAGGATACGTGCCCAAGGAGTGGCGTACGGCAACTGTGGTCCCACTCCACAAAGGCGGCGCCTCTACGGACCCTGGTAATTACCGTCCCATAAGCTTAACAAGTCTAGTCTGCAAAGCTATGGAGAGGATCATAATGGAGCTCATAAACAAAGATATAGGGGACTTGCAGACATTGGACCCGACCCAGTTTGGCTTTGTCAAAGGAAGATCATGCCTTTTGAACTTGGTCGACTTCTTCGAAACAGTCACCAAGGCCATTGATGAGGGAAAGGCAGTCCATACAGCCTACCTTGACCTTGCAAAGGCTTTCGACACAATACCCCACTCAGGTGTTGTAGAAAAACTTACCAGCTTAAATGTAAACCCATATGTCACAAGATGGGTTGCAAACTGGCTTAAGGACAGAACCCACAGGATTAGAGTTGCTGGCGCTATGTCAGACTCCAAGCCGGTCACAAGTGGTGTCCCACAGGGCTTGGTCCTTGGCCCCCTATTGTTTGGCATCTACTTCTCAGAAGTACAGGCCAACATGGGAGGACTTTGGCTGACAAAGTTTGCAGACGACTGCAAACTGGGCGCCATACTGGAAAGTGCATCGGACACGGATATCCTTCAGAAGGGACTCACGGAAACAGATAGCTGGTGCCAGAGCCATGGCCTGAAGTTAAACGCCAAAAATGTATAGTCATACCCTTCAGGAAAAACAAGGTAACCCCAAGCTACCATATAGGTGGCAATCCACTAAGCACAGAAGAGGTTATCAGGGACCTGGGGACCCAGGTTGACAGTGGCCTTTCTTTTGACACTCACGTTGCTAAAGTGGTTAGAAAGACCTTCTACATTGCCCACCTGATCATGAAGGGATTCACATCCAGATCTAGTGAGGTCATTGTTCCCTGTACTCTTCACTTATCAGACCAATGATCGAGTACAATGCCCCATTCGGGATGTATCTCACCCGACATCTGCAGCAATTGGAGAGACCCCAAAAGTTCCTCACCAAAAGGATAAAGGGACTCCAAAATCTGTCATATGCTGCCAGATTGAAGAAACTCCAGCTCTATTCAGTCGCATACCGTCTGCTCAGAGGTGACATGTGCCTGACATACAAGGCCATGTCCAACCCGGAATTAATGGACATGCTCCACCTCAAAAAATCCAAATCCACCAAAACCACTAGAGCAAGCAACTTAAACCTTAGCACGGATATAAATAGGACGTGCTGGAGGGATAGATTTATCACTCAGAGACTCCCTATGTTGTGGAATAAAATCCCGGTCCATGTGAGGCAGAGCACCTCGCTGACTCTGTTCAAGAGAAATCTAGACCTGTGGATGGGAGATCGTAGGTTTACCCCGGGAATCATCTCTGTGTCACTGCTGGACAGAGGCACAACAAACTAATGGGCACAGTATTTTTTCATATAAGGGGTGGCGTAAGCCACAAAAATTTGGGCTAGGCTTATAAATGCCTTAGGGCAGATAGCCTAGTATAAACCTATGAAACCTATGAAATAGTTCATATGTGTGCAAGCTACATAATCGAACATTATATTTGCGAATGTACTGTGTATTCGCAAATATGAATGTTCGATTATGTACAGGGATTGTGGTACAGTGTGGTTAAAAAAGTCTGCTTAACTATTGTAAAAAGAGAGTCTTTAAGCTCAGCTGTTATTTAGGCTTACTTTGATAGCTTCTTTTCACAAGAAATCTCTGTTATAGAAATAACTTCCAAGCAAATCTGTAGATTTATTATTTTAGACTCATACTTTCTTTGTCATTAAATATTCCTTCAAAACGAATGCCAAATACCAGTTAAAGGTCATATTGATCTTCTTCTCGTCTTATTATTTAAACTGTTAATACTGAACAATTACCCTTTACTTGGCAGTAAGCAGACCATACTTCACTCTTACAACTAGTGAAGATTACATTCTAATGAGGCATTAGTTCCCTGGCAGACCTCATAACCATCTTACACAACATAACAGTGCTTTTACAGCTTTAGGACCTAAATATTGGGATATTCTTCCACACTTCCAAGCAATCTTAATGATAAAGTACAGACTTGAAGCTGGCTAATGAAATTATTTCAGGAAAATCCTCCTACCAGTACTGGAGTTACACAGCTCATACCTTAGCCTCCCTCCCTTACCTCATCAATCCAGTCCCCTCTTTACTCACCTCATTCTGAGGACTGTTGAAACATCAGTGTTAAAATACTAAGAAATAATACTTGTGGATATATATATATATATATATATATATATATATATATATATATATATATATAATTTTAAGCATATGTATATGTACACATATATGTGTATAACCTTTTGTCTATATGAAGCCTTGGAGTTTACTGTAGCATCTTGTAAAGCCAAGAATTTTGTTTTAGCATACCTTTCCACTGTGCACTGTTACAGTGTAGTACACAATATTATTTTACTTAATAAATGGCAAATGAAATCAATAGATGAATAAACACATAAATAAAAAATAAATAACCTCCCTTAACATCCTAGTGGACCATGCTACTGTCCCTCTAACCCTGCCCTTCCTTCTTGTCCTTCTTCTCATGGCATTCTTCATCCCTTTCATTTTGCTCTACATTATAATTGCCAAAAACAATTTTTATTCCTCCTTCAGTTTCCAGCCCCCCCCCCCCCACATAGTTATGTTAATCTCCTCCAACTAAACAAATTCCACTATCCTGCAGTCTGATGCCATGGTTCTCGATTATCCTTTACCTGTACTAAACGTAGAAACGTTTTAATGGTAGTTATTGAGAAAAACAACAAGTTAACCAAATTAACTTCTACAACACTTTGAGCTTTGACGATGAACATGTTGAAATTTCTAAATTGTTTGGAAAACTGAAGAGATTTTTTTGTATTCTGTCAAAAAACAGCTTAAAATTATGAGATATGGATGATTAGGTGGTGAAAAACTGATCAGAAGTCAAGATATGTAAAATATTTTCTTAGTATGGGTGTGGACTCCAACAAATGTGGAATCTTCAGTGTGCAAGATAAAGAGAAAAATCCATGGAATCCAGAATAAAGACATTAAGCCAAATCTCTGACAGATACAGGATATTAAGGTCATGCCACAACAGCCAGATACTCAAGACATTTACTTATGGCATGATGCACTTTATATTATAATGCATAGTTATGACACATCTGCTGAGCCAGCAGGTTTATGAAAGGACTTGGATTGTGTTTCATGATAGCAATCATTTTCACATGAGAAGTTGGGGAAACTACAAATCTTACACTAGGCATCTAGCTTAAAACAATAGTTGATATTAGCCTGTATTTGTGTGATAAACCCAAGCAGCCTTTGGTAGTCTTCCATGATAGAGTGCAGGACAGTGTTAGGACATATCTATATGAAAAAAATCTCACTGTTGGACTAGATAAGTCACACTGTTGCTTTCCTGTACCTACCCCAGTAAAAATATTTTGATAACTGAATTTAGTTATTGACAGCTTCACCAAAATGAAGAAATGTAACAGCCAATGCATTGGCAGGATAAACCACATTATGTATCTTGCCAATAATTCTTAGTAACTATATAATACATATACAGGGTAACACATAGGCAATGTATTACTGGACCACTTATAGGGAAAATGAGAAGGTCAAGACAGAGTGGTGAAGATAAACATGAGTAGACATTAGATATAAGTACTAAGTGCTGTTATGAAAAAAAAGGGGAGACGAAAGTTGACAGAGCAGTGAGGGAAAAGGGGTAGGAAGACTTGGAAAGAGGGATAATTTAAGTGATATGAAGGATGCTACTTTGAGAAATGTAGTGGATATATTTAACTGCCCAGACAGAAACAGAAAGAAGACAACTAAAATGTTATAATAAGAGATAAGTAAGGAGCAGGTGTATAAGTGAACTAGAGGCTACAGTTATCAGTGCTAGATGAAGAGAACTCAAATCATAGTTTTAATTTACTCAGCTGTAAACACAGTGCATTCAGGCTCCAGGTAACTATCTGGAGCTGGGAAAGATAGCTTCCCAGTCTTCAAACTGGCCATCGACTTGCATGATGAAAAAGATAATCAGTGACCATCAGGCAAGAATAATCATGAGACTAATGGGCCGTCATCAAAAGTGTGGAACAGAGATCAGAGAGCTATAAGGTACCACAAGATGAGAGGCCAGTGGGAAGGGGGGCAACTTTGGAAAATGTGTGAACTAGATGTAGTAGACAGGTGCAAAAAGGCAAAGTAATGGGGAAGGAAGATGACAACAGGAAGTCTGGAGACAGGATGGGCTGGAAAGGTGGGGCAGGGGAAAGTAATTTGAGGATATAGAAAGATGTTGTCACAAGAGTTCGGGCAAGTATGGCAGCAGACAATAATTTGAAGGGAGAAAGGGAAAGTGGCAAAGACAGGAAAACAAAGGAGAAAAAGCAGACATATGCAACACTGATAAGTGAGGAAAGAAAAGTGCAGCTGAAAGTGGTAATGCAGGAATGAACACCTAAGCGAGGACAGGGTGGAAGTTAGCAGAGAGGGGCACTCGACCACACAGAGAGGAAGGGGACTGGAAACTGAAACCTGTGACAGTGATATTACAGAGGAAGGAATAACTGAGAGAGATGGAGATGAAGAAAAGGAGAGCAGAAAGCACTGAGTAGAGACTGCAGAAAGTTTATAGAAATAATATAAAAGGAATTGGGAGTAGTACAAGTAGGAAAACAAACAACAGAGCTATTTAAAATGTCTGGATAGATGCATTTGGAAAGGTGAAAGGTTAGCTTTGGAAGCAGTAGTGACAGTGCAGGAAGTGAAGGAGAGGAGACCCAGTGTGGGGAAAAAGAAAAGTTATTTTGGCTCTATGCCACACACAGAAAGATAAAACTCTGAATGTACCCCAGACAACCTTTCTTCAATTAGTGGCATAGATGCTGGAGAGTCTGGAGAAGGGGGGATGGGAGTGAGTTACTAATGCTGTGTCATCCATGCATGGGGAAGGGAGGCATAGTGCCTCACGGCTATATCAGCGTGAAGAGCCTGGTGAGAAATGTACTGCAAGTAGTGTACCACTGGGGTGGGATTTTTATATGCAGAGAAACTTACATGCACCTTGTAAAGGCAACCATAGCAGAGTTCACAAGGCTGTTGTAGAGTGATAGTTTAGGCCATGCTCTGTGGCACTAGTATGACACTGCACCTGTATCCTCAATCTCTTCTTTGGTCTCATCTGTGGTTCAGGTAGAGGCCAGGGAAGGTTAAGGTGTGGCTGATAGACCCATTGAATAAGGAGAGGAGCCAGCAGTAGGTAATTGTCAACTGTGGGGAGTATTGAAAAATAATACACAGATTTTTGTGGTTTGGAGACACAGTCACTGAGGGAATAAAGGACAGAGATGTAACTAGGGTGGAGCAAAGGCAGCAGCTGCCCTGTGCCCAAGTTGTTAGGAGGGTGGGATATACAGGTGCCAATAGTGCAGTACTGCAGTATTGGCATTGATTTATGATATGTTGTCGTATCATGCTTTCATAAATAAATGCCAGTACTGCATTTGCAGTTATAGCTAAAGCACTGAAGCACTCACTTTGTGAGTGACTCTTTGGGTAATTGTAGGAAGCTGTGTGGTGCAGTTGTCTTGCTATACTTAGATGCAAAAAGACTGAAGAACTTTCTTTCAGTTTTTATTTTGCCCACCACTTTGAAAATATTTTTTTTTTCCTTTGGGGGCGGGGTACCAATTTGTAGAAGTGTACAGATATGCTAATTATAGTTCTGATTAAGAGTCTTTCTAATGGAGACTGGAAAGACTAGATTTCAGTGAGCTTATTTACATGAATTAGATATAGTAAGATATAAGAAGGCAACAGAGATAGTTACAAGATGAAAGGAGAAGACAAATGCAACCAGGGCCAGGAAGGTACAACATCATGCAAGGATAAGACGTGGAAAGTAGAGTCCCTGAAGTGTTGCTTGTGCCAGAAGGCAGTTTATCAAGAAAGGGTAAGATTAAGCAGCATAATGACTGGTCGCTGAAGTCAACAAGAGGGAAGGATTGAAAAGTTTGTGCAAATGGAAATATCTTGGTAGAGGCATCAGCTGTACATCAAGGACAGACTATATCATAGCACAGAAGGGACTTTGATGCACAGAGGTGGTTTGTAAAGACATATTTCAATGATCTTACCTTTTAAACAAAAATAAAAGGGGAGGGGAACCACAGAAGCAGATGAGGGGAATTCTCAGGTAGAAGCAAAATGGAGTAAAGGGACAAAGATCTTAGCAACAACAACAGTCACCTGCAGCATGGCTGTAGACTACTATGTTGCAGGGCAAGAAGTCTAGATAGGAAGATGGGAGACCGCGAGTTGTGATGCGGATGGGGGATGTTGGGACGTGGACATTGCATTTCTTATGAAAACTCTGTACAGTGACTAAACAGAGAGTGAGACATGGAAACACCAGGCTAATGGTGTTCAGCAATGGTAATGAGGAGATTGTGGAAATGGAGGTGATCTGTGTAAGGGAGGTTATCTAATATGATCCCAGAGGGGAGAAGGAACACAAGATCAATACCTGGGGTAACAACCATGATAGTCAGGAGAAGGAACACAACAAGATCAATACCTGGGGTAACAACCATGATAGTCAGGAGAAGGAACACAACAAGATCAATACCTGGGGTAACAACCATGATAGTCAGGAGAAGGAACACAACAAGATCAATACCTGGGGTAACAACCATGATAGTCAGGAGAAGGAACACAACAAGATCAATACCTGGGGTAACAACCATGATAGCCAGGAGAAGGAACACAACAAGATAAATACCTGGGGTAACAACCATGATAGTCAGGAGAAGGAACACAACAAGATCAATACCTGGGGTAACAACCATGATAGCCAGGAGAAGGAACACAACAAGATAAATACCTGGGGTAACAAAATGATAGTCAGGAGAAGCAACACAACAAGATCAATACCTGGGGTAACAACCATGATGATCAGGAGAAGAAAATCAACAAGATCAATACCTGGGGCAAGAACTATGATGGTCAGGAGAAGGAACACAACAAGATCAATACCCAGGGTAACAACCGTGATGATCAGGAGAAGGAACACAACAAGATCAATACCTGGGGTAACAACCATGATAGTCAGGAGAAGGAACACAACAAGATCAATACCTGGGGTAACAACCATGATAGTCAGGAGAAGGAACACAACAAGATCAATACCTGGGGTAACAACCATGATAGCCAGGAGAAAGAACACAAGATCAATACCTGGGGTAACAACCATGATAGCCAGGAGAAGGAACACAACAAGATAAATACCTGGGGTAACAACCATGATAGTCAGGAGAAGCAACACAAGAAGATCAATACCTGGGGTAACAACCATGATAGTCAGGAGAAGGAACACAACAAGATCAATACCTGGGGCAAGAACTATGATGGTCAGGAGAAGGAACACAACAAGATCAATACCCAGGGTAACAACCATGATGATCAGGAGAAGGAACACAACAAGATCAATACCTGGGGTAACAACCATGATAGTCAGGAGAAGGAACAGAACAAGATCAATACCTGGGGTAACAACCATGATAGTCAGGAGAAGGAACAGAACAAGATCAATACCTGGGGTAACAACCATGATAGTCAGGAGAAGGAACACAACAAGATAAATACCTGGGGTAACAACCATGATAGTCAGGAGAAGCAACACAACAAGATCAATACCTGGGGTAACAACCATGATAGTCAGGAGAAGGAACACAACAAGATCAATACTTGGGGTAACAACCATGATGATCAGGAGAAGGAACACAACAAGATCAATACCTGGGGTAACAACCATGATAGCCAGGAGAAGGAACACAACAAGATCAATACCTGGGGCAAGAACTATGATGGTCAGGAGACGGAACACAACAAGATCAATACCTGGGGTAACAACCATGATAGTCAGGAGAAGGAACACAACAAGATCAATATCTGGGGTAACAACCATGATAGTCAGGAGAAGGAGAAGGAACACAACAAGATCAATACCTGGGATAACAACCATGATAGTCAGGAGAAGGAACACAACAAGATCAATACCTGGGGTAACAACCATGATAGTCAGGAGAAGGAACACAACAAGATCAATACCTGGGGTAACAACCATGATAGTCAGGAGAAGGAACACAAGATCAATACCTGGGGTAACAACCATGATAGTCAGGAGAAGGAACACAACAAGATCAATACCTGGGGTAACAACCATGATAGTCAGGAGAAGCAACACAACAAGATCAATACCTGGGGTAACAACCATGATGATCAGGAGAAGAAAATCAACAAGATCAATACCTGAGGCAAGAACTATGATGGTCAGGAGAAGGAACACAACTGGATCAATACCCAGGGTAACAACCATGATGATCAGGAGAAGGAACACAACAAGATCAATACCTGGGGTAACAACCATGATAGTCAGGAGAAGGAACACAACAAGATCAATACCTGGGGTAACAACCATGATAGTCAGGAGAAGGAACACAACAAGATAAATACCTGGGGTAACAACCATGATAGTCAGGAGAAGGAACACAACAAGATCAATACCTGGGGTAACAACCGTGATGATCAGGAGAAGAAAATCAACAAGATCAATACCTGGGGTAAGAACTATGATGGTCCGGAGAAGGAACACAAGATCAATACCCAGGGTAACAACCATGATGGTCAGGAGAAGGAACACAGCAAGATCAATGCCTGGGGTAACAACCATGATGATCAGGAGAAGCAACTCAACAAGATTAATGCCTGGGGTAAGAAGTGTGATGATCAGGAGAAGGAACACAAAAAGATCAATACCTGGGGTAACAACCATGATGGTCAAGAGAAGGAACACAAGATCAATGCCCAGGTTAAGAACCCTGATGATGAGGAGAAGGAACACAATATGACCAATACCCCGGGTAAGAACTGTGACAGTCAGGAGAAGGAACAGAAAAAGAAAAATAACCAGGGTAGCAACCATGATGCTTAGGAGAAGGAAAGCAACAAGATCAAAACCCAGGTTAAGAACCCTGATGGTCAGGAGAAGGGACAAAAGATCAATACCCAGGTTAAGAGCCCTGATGGTCAGGAGAAGGGACACAATAGGATCAATACCCAGGGTAAGAACTGTGATGGTCAGGAGAAGGAACACAACAAGATCAATACCCAGGGTAACAACCATGATGGTCAGGAGAAGGAACACAGCAAGATCAATGCCTGGGGTAAGAACTGTGAAGATCAGAAGGAACACAACAAGATCAATACCCGGGGTAAGAACTGTGATGGTTAGGAGAAGGAACATAACAAGATCAATACCCGGGGTAAGAACTGTGATGGTTAGGAGAAGGGATACAAGATCAATACACAATGTAAGAGCAATAATGGTTAAGGTACAGGAATCAGAAACAGAGTCAGTCAAGTGATACACTGAAATAACTCCAAGATATGGCAAAGGAGGAGGAGGAAGATGAAAGAGTGAAGCTAGGTACAATGAGCTAGGTGGAAATGATTATACTGTTGAAGAATTTTAGTCTGTTTGAAAATTGAGAAATTGTGAACTCCAGGGTTAGACAGGCAATGGGAAGTGAGTAAAGTCCGAGACCATGAACATCTTGAATGGGAATGTACCAGAAAGTAGAGAACTGCAGATAAAGTCCTAATCATGGCATACGGGGTCAAATATGTCAGGATGCATGCACTATTAAACAACAATCGACGGATAACCTTATTTTTTAGAGTAGGGGAAGATTAAGTTTATAATAACAAAAATAATGGCATATGATTTTACCAGATTAATCTGTGCTGATCTGTGGCAAGGTCAGACATGAGTTAGAAGACTGGAAGCCAACTTTAGGAAGAGAATCAGCTCCAGGAATAGGTCATGAAAAGAAAATTTAAAGGTTTTAAACACAGATAAAGTTAAGTTGCCCTTATAGCTAGAAAATAAAAATAAAACATCTCTTCACCATCCTGGAAGACATTAGACTAGCTTCTGATCTTAACATCTTCAAAACTCATCTTAAAACCCAGCTTGTTGTGGAGAACCATTGCAAATGTAACCACAACCCAGAGTAAATGCCTAGTGCACTGGTAAAACAGCACTATTTTCTTTTCAGCAGCCTTGAATCTGACATATCTCTTTTCCTCACCTGCAAGTGTGAGTGATACCCTGTTTCACAGATCTGTAAAATGTTTTGTGAGAATTGACAATCTGCAAACATTGCTTTCGTATATTTTTATAATGTGCCTGTGTGTATATTCTAGCAACTTTTTATTCATTGTTGGTATATATTATCTTGCCATTCGGACAGTTCATTGCTGAAAATGGTCCTTGGATCAGTCTTCCTTCACAGTAAAAAAAAGAAACTAAATAAATAAATAAATACATAAATAAATAACTAAAATAAAGTTGTCAGGTTGGCTTGGCTCAGTAGTACAGAATGATGTTGCTCTGACTGTGATCCAGGTGACTAGGGTTTAATTAACAGCCCCAACACGGGGGCCA
Organism: Protopterus annectens; assembly: GCF_019279795.1. Lineage (NCBI taxonomy): Eukaryota > Metazoa > Chordata > Ceratodontiformes > Protopteridae > Protopterus > Protopterus annectens. Next base: position 1,009,654,473 of record NC_056748.1, on the reverse strand, counting down.
GGGGATGTACAAAAGTGAAGGGGCATGGTCTGTTCACCTCTGCTAGGAGCAAGCTCCTTAGAAAAAAACAGAGACCATTGCTTGAGTTGCAGGGTGAAGGGCAGGGCTACTTGAAAAAAAGGCCCCTTGTGGAAGAGGGGGATGCCCTTGACTGACAACCCATTGCAATGCCCTCCCTGGTACCTTGATAGGTGTGTAAGAGGATAAGGATGGGGAGAAAATGTTTTTAATAGAGTATTCAAACTACTCCAATGACTGAGTGGATGATGATGATCATGAAGATTATGATGATGATCATCATCATGATTTCCATTCATTCATCTGTCGCCCATTGATGGGAATGAATGTCTACTTGACTATGAAGGTCTAATGGTTGGCAAGCAGCAGGATCAAACTATTTTTCAAGCATTTTGCTTGGTGAGTTAATTTCTTGGTGATTTGTAATGCAGTGACTCAAAACGGAGCCTAAAGAAGTAGATGACTACCCAGAAATCAAACAAAAATGATTGCAGAGAGCAATGTATAATTAAGTTCTTCACGTCTTTTCTTCTAGCACACAATTCCCAGCTTCAGTAATTAGCTTAGTTTCTGGTGTCTTTTCAGGGGGATTCAATATTTCTCAGCATGGGGGGTGGGGACATAATTAACAGACCATGTTGCTTTGTAAAGGATGGCCTGCACCTGTCTGCGCTAGGCTTCCGAATATTGACTAAAGCTTTATTCACCCCCTTAGAGGCTGTTTAGGTAAAGCAGAATTGAGCAAACCTACTGATATAGCAAAAAACCCTAAATTGTTACCTATCGAAGATTGGAGCCTAAATAAGAAACTTCACACCATAGAAGCTCTTCTCACTCTGGAGAATATTGACATCCATAACGTTAATGAGACATGGTTTAACTCCACAGAAAGTACTCTGGAAGTGCAAGACTTCAGTGTCTTCCACACATTTAGAAAATCAACACAGACTGGGACAAAAGCTGGAGGCATCTCAATCTATATTAGCAACAAGCATAACTCTACATCAGTTAAACAGAAAGATGCACTAGACTTTATCCATATGCAAATCACTATAGAAGAAGTCCCTTACCACATCCTAGCAAACTATAGGTCACCCTCTATGTCCCTAGAATCCCACAGTTTGTATCTAGACCTACTGGATACACTCACCATTAAACCAAATACTCTATTCTTGGGAGAGTTTAACTACCCCTCTTTAGACTGAGAAACATACATTGTCTCATACTCACAGGTACAATGATTCCTGGACTTTATTAATGCAAGTAACCTTGACCAGATAATCTGTACATCCAGCAGAGGTTCAAACATACTTGACCTGGCACTCACCAGTTTAAGAGAGTACTGCACCCCTATGTCATGTCCTCACTAGTGAGGTTGGACCATAAATCAGTCTCCTTCAAAATAAAAATCAACTTGGTAACCCCAGCAAACCCTCTAACAGTTAGGAACTATTCTTAAACTACATCCTATTAAGTGATAGTTAATCAAAATGCAATGCCTCTTCCAACCCCGAGTTCACAAAAACTATGCAGAATTGTTCAGAGAGACCCTGCACAACCATGTATGTGGCTGCATAGAGGCTGCTGTTCCTAGTAGAAGTAAGCCCAAAACAAACTCTAAACACAAACCACACTGGTGGAATGCTAGCCTTAATAGGGTGTATAACAAAAGGAAAGAACTTATGGCTAAAGTGAGGAAGAGCAACTCTCATAATGATAAGAGCTCTCTAATTAAACTAAACAGGAAACTAAGAGGAGTAAATAAGTCCAACAAGGCCAATTATGAGGTCAAAATAGCCTCACAGGCTAAAGACAACCACAAAGACTTATATAGCTATGTCCAAAACCTCAAAGGCTGCACACATCAGTGTGTCAAACTGGTGGTCAATGTTGCCATCTTCACTGAGTACAGTGACATAGCAAATTTGCTGGCAGACAAATTCAGCTCAAACTTCACCCCCCCCAGTTTCCCTCCATGAAATACCTACTAGCATACCCCCCCAACTATTCAGAGTGAAATAGTCCTAGCAGTACTAGCTAAGACCAAAAACACAGCCTCAATGAGCCCCAATAACATCCCAGGATGGCTCCTAAATAGCTGGAAGCATGACCTATCAGGGCCACTTGAGTCACATTTCAACTATAGCCTCAAAACAGGCTTTATACCATGAGAATGGAGGACTGCAATGGCTACCCACTTCGCAAGGGTGGACCATTAACTAACACTAGAAACTACAGACATATTCTTCAAGAGAAGATCATGTCTACAAAAGTTGGTGGACTTCTTTCAAAAAGGTCACCAAGACAATGGAAGAGAGGAAAACTGTGCATACTGCCTGGGCCTGGCTAGGGCATTTGATACAATACTCAATTCAGGTATAGTTGACAAAAATCACTGAATTTGGCATAAACCCCTCCATAACTCACTGGATTGCAAGCTGATTCACAGATAGGACCCAGGAAGTCAGAAGTGGTGATACCACGTCCACTAAGAGACCAGCCACCATTGGGTATCTCAGGGCTTCATGCTGGAACTGCTCCTATTTGACATCTACTTCCTGGAGGTAAAGGCTAATGTCAAGGGCATTTGGCTGACCAAGTTTGCTGATGACTGCAAACTGGGAGCTATCATAGATTTCTCCCATGACAGAACATTTTACAAGATAGTCTAACACAGATCAATGATTGGTGCCAAAGTCACAGACTAAAACTGAATGCCAAGAAATGCTTTATAGCATCTTTTGTGAAAACTACCTCCCAGGCTAAAAACTCCATCAATAACACACCCCTAAGAGTTGGCCCAGTAGTCAGGGATCTGGGAACATATGTAGACAGTAGTCTGGTTTTTGATCAACATTTGGTCAAGGTAGTAAGAAAATCATTCTATGTTACTCAGCTTTTAAGTAAGGGCATAGCATCCGGGTCCAAGGAAGTCACAGTGCCACTTTATTTGACCCATAGCAGACCCATCACTGAGTATAATGCCCCCTTCAGCATGGACCTGACCAAGCATATGCAACAGCTGGGAAACTCACAATGGTTCTTTACCAGGAAAATCCAGGGTAAAAGCACACTGTCCTCTATGGATCACCTTAAATCCCTGTCTCTATACTCTGTCTCCTAAAGGTTACTGAGAAGCAAGCTATGCCTGGCAAATGAGGCATCCAGCTCTAATGGACCTTTTGCCATCTGCAAACTGAACAGCATCAAAGCCACTAGATCTAAGGATTTAAATTTTGCTTGTGACATAAATAAGATATGGTAGTGAGACAAATATGTGTCTCAGATTATCCCCATGTTCTGGAACAGGCTCTCCATTCATGTGAAGCAGAGTCCATCCCTAACCCTATTTAAGTATAACTTTGACCAACAGATAGAAAATTGGAAATTCACACAGTCTGGCACCCATGTCTGTGATAGACAAAGGCAGACAGTAATGTCCAAATTAACATACCCCCCACACAACCTCTAGAAACTTCCTAATATACCCCCTCCTGATAAATATCTATAGGGACACAACTGGGTTGGTTTGCACAGCTAGACTTATAAAGGTCCTAATGGTTGTTAGCTTAGTATATAACTATGATCTATGAACCTATAAGGAGAGGAAAATCCAAAATGCCTCTGAGACTTTAAGTCATATGTAAGATCAACAGAGTGACAAACCAGAGTGACAAACAGGTTGAACATGAAGCCCCAGTGTTACAAGGAACTGGTAAAGATGATGAAATTGTTTAGAAATATTAATCATAAATATTCCATGTCACACCTAAAAATAAAAAATAAAAATATAGCACCACAGATCTTTATATTGAAAAGTACAAACATAAATGCATGAGAAAGGTACAGAAAGGAATACTATAGACAAACTCTTGACAGTGAGACTCAGGTTGCCAGTGAAATGTTGCCATGGTGCCTCCCAGAATATCAATCTACTGTTTTCCAGAGTCAAAAAACATTCCCTGTTTTTGTACTTAACTTACCTCAAAATACTGTTTTTTCAGAGTAACTATTTATAGCTAGAGTATTATAGGGAAGCAGATTTTAAGAAAAACAAGGGACTAGAATTTCCATGGCCAATTACGGATGTATAAGATTTATCATTTAAGACCACTATGGACAGAAACTGAAAAAAAATCATATATTGTGTATCTTGTCATGGCATTCTACATAATCCAAATGTGCCAGCAGCACATAAGTAGTTGTTTTGTCTGATATTTAAAGTTCTAATGGAGGCAGATATCCTGACAAGAGCATAATTTCTTGGAAAGCTAGCTTTTTCCATAATGCACTGTGTTGGCAAACTTGAAATTAATTTGCTGTAGACTCTCCAGTCTGATTGCAATTCTATTCATTTGGAATGGAAGGGGTGAGAATTATTTTTAAGTTTTGAAAATTCTCAGAAAAAGTGTCAATCCTTGGTTTGCAATGACTCATACATATTTTCTTAGGTATGCATTGCATGATCTGCAGAAAACTGCTTGCAGATATATAAATAAATAATTGAGATAATATAGCTTTTTTTTTTTAAAGTGAAATATTGTAAGCTTCCAATCCTGTTTTCCTGAAACCTTCTTCCCTGAGTCAGCCAGTGTATCATATTCCCTGACTTGCATAGTTCAGTTTATTAGTAAAGTTGCTCTCAGTGGTTAATGAGGTTTTCTAATCTTCAGCCTGCATTAGGCTTAATAGTTATATTGCCACATGGGAGGGAAAGAATGCAGCTATAAATGGCAGCACACAATTAAAAAAATGAACTTTTAGCCTGGATACATTTATGACCCCAGTAGATGCAAAAAAAAAGAGCCACAGGTACCCTGTTGTGTGTATTTTCCTTGGTAAGAAACATTAAAACAAAGAGATAGAAGGTCACACTGAAAAACCAATCAGAAAAAACTAAATGAAAACTCCAGCCAAGCTAGAACTTCCAATGAGTGACCTCCCAAACCTCCTGTAACAGAGGTACATGGGATATATGCAAATGACCCTTATGAACATCAGGTGTTTCAGCTATATGGTGATTCTGATTGCCCATGACTTTTACATTTGAAGTAGTTTTAATGGACAATTTCAGGCCAATAAAGCTAAACCCCACTAGCTATGGATATGCATATTTCAGCCTTGTTATGACCTCATCAGCACAGAACAAGCAGAGTGTTTGACTAAGGATAAGAAAATAGGGTTGTTATACCCAGCTGATTCCATTATCATTAGGGTGACTGCTAACTATCCCAATTAACAAATTAAAACAAAGCGATAGAAGGTCACACTGAAAAACCAATCAGAAAAACTAAATGAAAACTCCGGCCAAGCTAAAACTTCCAATGAGTGACCTCCCAAACCTCCTGTAACAGAGGCACATGGGATATATGCAAATGACCCTTATGAACATCAGGTGTTTCAGCTATATGGTGATTCTGATTGCCCATGACTTTTACATTTGAAGTCGTCTTAATGGACAATTTCAGGCCAATAAAGCTAAACCCCACTAGCTATGGATATGCATATTTTGGCCTTGTTATGACCTTGTCAGCATAGGTTTGGGAGGTCACTCATTGGAAGTTCTAGCTTGGCTGGAGTTTTCATTTAGTTTTTTCTGATTGTTTTTTCAGTGTGACCTTCTATCTCTTTGTTTTTTATTTTTTTTATTTTTTTATTTTTTTTATTTTACATTTGTTGACCAGGCTAGTCTAACTGGATACATGTCCATTTTCAGTAGAGGCCCGGGGAGAAAAGCTCCAAGCATAAGCAATAACAATGTAAAAAAAAGGAAGCAAGTGTAATAAAGTCATATAAGGTAACAGTACTATGGTAACATTGGTAAAAGGAGAAAAGTAAAATGGCATTAAAAATATTGACTATAAACATTTAGGTAAAAGTTAAACTAAATATAAATAAACAAATGCATTAGATAGAATTAGGGTATGTATAGAAAGGTTAAAGTTCTTAAATTTTATCATATTACTAAGATTAAAGCAAGAAGAGAAGTAACTAGTTTTGGAGGCAAAGAGTTGGGGAGGGTAGGGTAAGAACAGGAGTGAAACAAAAGTTTCAGTCTGGGTTTGCACAAGGACAAAGCCACTTAGTTTTTAGATGTTCTTTTATGTGTTTTTTGAATTGAGATGCAGATGCTAGGGTAGATAGTTCATGAGGGAGCTGATTCCAGTTTTTCCATATAGTGTTTAAGAAAAGTGAATCACCAGCTTTGTTATTAGATTTAATTGAGGAGACAAGGAGTTTATTTGCAGAACGTAGTGTATTTTATATGGAGAGATCAGATTAGAGAAGATGGGGGTATCATTGGGATGGTGTAGGATCTTTTGTGTTATAAGTAACTGTTGACAGATTTTTAATTTATTTTTTAATTTTTAATGTATTAATTGGGATATTTTGCAGTCACCCTAATGATAATGGAATCAGCTGGGTATAACAACCTTGTGTTTCTTATCCTTAGTCAAACACTCTGCTTGTGCTATGCTGACAAAGTCATAACAAGGCCGAAATACGCATATCCATAGCTAGTGGGGTTTGGCTTTATTGGCTTGAAATTGCCCATTAAAACTTCAAATGTAAAAGTCATGGGCAATCAGAATCGCCATATAGCTGAAACACCTGATGTTCATAAGGGTCATTTGCATATATCCCATGTGCCTCTGTTACAGCAGGTTTGGGAGGTCACTCATTGGAAGTTCTAGCTTGGCTGGAGTTTTCATTTAGTTTTTTCTGATTGGTAAGAAACATTGACAAATATGAAAATCGATGAAGGTGAACTGATGTAAGAGCAATGGAGACAAATTCTTAAGTAAAGTATTATGGAATTTAATTTGGCCTCAATTTGGTATGCAGTTAAGAAACTGATAAGGATAGTAATGCCACGGGGGGAGCACTGTTTTTTTCCTTTTAAATTTGTGAAATGCAAGGTTCATTGTGTAGAGAGGAAATACTCTCCAAGGAAAAGGATATATTAGGATTAGGTTATAATTAGGGTGCATAGTTTAAGTTGTAAATTAAAACAAAAGGAATTAACAGTTATATGCAGATAAGAAAATAAACCTCTGCCAATTTTCAGGCATGTAGATACGTTTTTTTCTCCATGATTCTCTTTTTTTAAAAAATGAGCTTCCATGGAAGAATTAAGTGTTCATAAGTAAAACTAAAAGCTGTGTATATCAGGCCACATGTATTGCATTTTACTCAAACCTAAAATGTGACCTTAATGATTGTATGTTAAAAATGACAGCAGAAAAAATGAAAGCACTTATAAACATAAACTTTTGTTAATGCCAGCTGTTGCCTTATAGCATACTTTTACTATTGTAATAAACTGAAATGGAATGATAGGATGCTACTGGTATAAGAAGCTAATTGAATGAGAAAATATGTTATTTGCAATGGATTTTCAGTCACAGAAAATGTATTTATTTTATTTGTTTATCCTTTATTGACTGAGTTAGTTCCACTAGGCTAGTGTTCCCTTTTCAGTGGAGACCCAAGGTAGTATTTATACTCCTGGGGGAAATTTGTCCAAGGCATCAGGGAACATCCCCTATTCTTTTCATGTACAGGGGCACATTATTCTGGTGGCATGTCTGGTTTCTGGTCCAAGCATGGAAGCAGCTCAAAGAGGCTTGGAGAAAATATGCTTTGTGTTGAATATAGCAATGTAGCTACTGATGCAGTGGAGTTAATGACAAAGAAAAATTGGTATCTGCATGGATGGATTTGGAGAATTTTCTTCAGCAAAATCTCTTCAGAGATGAAAAGTCAACACAGGAATGTGTTGGTTACAATCCTTCAATCAGAAGGGCTGTGGGATGATTTGCTTATGGATTTAGTTAATGGTAATGAACAAGAAAACAGTAACAACATTTCATAGGGAGATTTAATGGAGAAGATACAGAGGAAGGATGTTCAACAAGTGGATGATAGAAAAGTCATACACCAAGATGGTAAAGGCCAGAGTGAAAAAAGGGGGAGAAGGAAAGAAACCAGTAAACACAGGGAAAAAGTCTTTTATGGTATGAAATGGAAAAAAAGAAGGTAAACTGGAAAGATATAAGGTATGGGATGAAATAATAACACCTTTAGGAGTCAAAGCATATGTGGGACAGGTGTTTATTCATATAAATAAAGACACATTTTGTGACTTTATTTTTGAGATGGGTCAAATAATGGAAATTTTTGGGGGAGTATGAGTAAACGAAAGACTGTGCCCCTTGGAACTCCTCTGTATTAAAAGCATTTCATAGAGAGACTAAGAAGACAATTAATATACAATTCAGGTCTGAGGTTGAAAAAGGGACTTTTGAAACATTTATTAAGTTTATGTAAAGACGTGATAGATATTGTAAAAGTTTATGATAACACAAATTTGTGGACAGGTGCATGGGACTGTAATGTTGTTCTGAAAATTGAAAATAATAACATTGTGCATATTCCAAATACTAGAAATGTGGAAGATGACAAAGGTATGGTGAAATATTTGGGGCAGCCAAAGACATGTTTTTTATGCAGAGAAGCTGACCATTTTATTAATAATTGTGAAAAAATAAAATGCTTTGCTTGTGGAAAGAAAAGACAGGGAATGATATAAGAAATTATGAGGTAATGTGTTATAAATTTACAAAAAAAAACAGGACATTTGGGGTGGAATGTAAACTTAAAATAACACAAGTAGAACAGGAGATGGTAGAAACACACACTAGAAAAAAAAACAAGTAGTGCCCAAATAGAACACAAATAAATAAATAATTTGGAAAGTAAGAAAGAATCACCAAATATGAGTAATAAAAGTTTTATTTTTAATAAAGGTGATGAAGAAGAGTCAGAAATAAGTGATATTGAAGATGTAAAATGCCATATAGTTAAGCAAAAAAAGAAATTCTATTGGTAAGAGAGTTTGAGACAGAAAAAGAAAAACTATAGATGGACATAATAAAGAAAAAAGAAAGGAGATATTAAAAAGACAACATTTTGTCTGACAATATTAATTGCATTAAATGTTAATAGTTTAAAGAGTATTGTAAAAAGAATAGGCATTCATGAGTGGTGTAAAAAGCAGGAAAGTGACATTATTATATTAGAAGATGCTAGATTTCTAACAAAAGAAGGGAGGCAACAATTAGAAATATGGTGGATAAAGAATACAATCTGTAATTTAGGGAGACAGACATGCTCAGGAATAATAATTTTATAGGAAAATATAACAAATGTTGATATTACTTTCATTATAGTAGGCTAAAGAACAATTCTCGATGTAAGATGGAGAGACCAATTTTTTAAAATTATAGCAATTTATGCGTATGAGAAAAGAAAGAAAAATAAGAGATGTCTAAAGATATAATTTAATATATAGGAATACATATGGATATAATTGCTGTAGGAGATTTTAATTATAATATAAGACAGCAGAAAACGTGTATGATGTTAAAAAGTATGAGATATAAAATATTGAAATTTACATATTTGGAATATGAGTATTTGGACTTCTAGTAAAGGGGAACATAAAAAGAAAATAGACTATTTTTGATTACATCAGGACTGAAAATTGCAGAAGGGATTTTGGGGACAGGGTTTTCAGATCATAGAGCATTCTGGATTGCATTAAAAACAATTTTGAGTGTATTAAAATAGGAAAGGGAATAAAAAGAATTAATGAAGTTAAATGGGATGATGAAATGAGGAGATGTTAGAAAGATTGGTCAGAATAATAGTTGCATTTTAAGCAAAAATATAAAAAGTGTTATATAAGTTGAGAGAACAGTAAAAGAAGGAGGTAAAATAGAATATGAAAAGTTAAGTTTGTTAGTTTGGAAAAGAATGAAGAAAGCTATTTCATTAAAGAACAGGAATTATGTGACTGAAATCAGAGAAAAGCAAAGTTTTTGCTGTATAAGCAAAGATATTTTTACAAGGAAAAAAGAGGAAATCACTCCACATTTCAGCAAAATCATTAAGGAAAATGACAGTACTATGCGAGAAATGAAGGACACTTCAGGTGCATTGTATAGTACGCAAGATAAGATTATGGAAATAGTAGAAAAGTATGTTGGGCGGGTGCAGTGGTGGTGTAGTGTGCATGCCTCAAGCAACAGGTGTTCTTCTCCAGTCTCCTCTGGGGGGGGGTGCCTTCTGTCTTGTCTGCATGTCCCTCCTGTGCTGCGTGGGGTTTCTCTCGGTGTGCTCGTTTCCTCCCACATCCCAAAGACATGCTGCAGGTGGATGAAGAAGAAGTAGAAAAGTATGTTAGTGTAAACTTTAGAAAACATGCAATTTAGTAAGGAATGGTAAGTAAATACTTTTTTCAGAAAGAGATAATAAGGATTTGGAAAAGAAGATTAAAGTGGAAGAATTGGAAAGTATTTTGAAGAAGGTAAATTTAGAATTCACAGCTGGTCCAGATGGCGTAGAGCATAGAATGTATGATAATAATTCAATAGCTCAAAAAATATTTTTAAAGGTATTAAATGAATGGCTAAGTAAAGAATTCCAATATAAAACATTGTGTAGTGGTATAATTAAATATTTATCGAAAAAAGGTGATAGGTGTGAGATACAGATTTGGAGACCTATAATTCTTAATAACACAGATCATAAGATTTTTATGAACATTCTAGAAAACAGAATGAAAGATAAATTAGGCAAGATTAAAAATGAGAATATTTATTGTATAAAATGTAAAAAAGTGCAAGATCCGATATTAGTAAGTAGAGAATTAGTGAATTATATTTTACATAGGAAAGTCAAAGTGAAATTAATGGTGGGTGATTTGAGTAAAGCTTTTGACTCAATTCAACATAATACATTATGGAGAATATTTGATATTTATAAGTAATGATAAAAAATGTTTGTATTACAGTGTATAAGTTAAATATAGTTAAGGTGTCAGTAAATGAAGAAATTGCGTTTGATTAGGGCAAGGCTGCCCATTTATGTTAGTGTTTAGTGTGTGTTAGTGATGAATGTGATTTCTACACATTAATAGAGAAATGAGGAATATGAGATATGTATTTAATGAAGGGGTGAATATTCTGATTATGGTAACATATGCAGATGATATTATTCTTGTTAGAAAAAATGAGAAAGGAATGTTTAATGTGATAAATTATTTACAGGATTTTATAAAGAGACAAGTCAAGGACTAGGCTATGAAGGTATATTAGGAGGTATTAAATTTAATATTCAAAACTGAACTTCTTACACACCAAACTAGTAGCTGAAGACTATTTAGTAATATAAAATAATGGTAACTGAATGAAAATGCAGACACCAAACTGATATTTAAGCTTTCGCTCTTATTAGGTAGAAGAGCTTCATCAGAATAAACTTGAATTCCACATAAGCACATTCAAAATCTGTACATTAAGTCATATGACAGTACAGTAGCCAGTAAACAGACTCAAATTAATATATACAGTAAATACAGTAACCAATAACCTATCAGTAATACATTCAAACTGTACCAATCATGTTAACTGTAATAAGTAAGAAATATGAATAAACATGAATAAACACAAATAAACATGAGAGAATCTATATATTCATGACAAGGAAAAGAGACATTATTAACAATACCATCTCAGGGCACATTTAATATTAATATTTTCATTTAAACCTGGAAGCACCTCAGCATTAAGCTGTAGTTGCCACTTTAACTCCCTTAATTCTAAAAATAGTTTCCAGTCACAAAAAAAGCAATTAACCTGTTCTAGGACAATAAAATGAAACTTAGTAAAGGTAGCATAAGTAGAGCTATGTTTGGCAAGGGCATTATTCATGTTATGAGATCTAATGGCTCCTAGATGTTCTTTCATCCTGTCAGTGGTCTTGCCAACATAGAAAGCATTGCAAGATGCACATATTCCTGCATAAACAACTGAAGTAGAGTGATAAAAGAAATTTTTGTGGAACCGAACAGTGTAGTTACAGTGTGGAAAAGTGTAATCAGACCCTGTTAGTATAAAAGGACATACAACACATTTATTACAAGTATGCATTAATATGACAAGTATAAATGTGTTTGGACTAAGTTTTAGAAAACAAAAAAACACGAGAGTTATATGGGAAGAAAAATTAGAGGTTATGAAAAGTATGTGTATGTCTAGGAAGGCTTTTAGCTTATCTTTTAGGAAAAATGTATTTGATTAATTAGATAAATATTTGAAAAGGCAGTTTATAGTATTATTTTCACATTTATTTGGGATCAGAATTAAACCTAGTAAAAATGGGACTATTGTATGTAAAAATAGAGTGGTTTGGGGTTGATAAATCCAATAGTGTATGCAACATCATTACACTTGTATAAAGTATTAAGAAGTTTGAAGGACGATGATAATTCATTATTGATGAGAAATTTAAAATCTAAATATAAAACAGAATGGGTGAATTTTTTGAATGTTAAGAGAAGAAGATGAAGTCGTAATGATGAAATAAATAATTATCAATACTGAAAATGAGAGAAGGCTACGGTCTCATAATATGGATAAATATTTTTGCATAGATCCATGGAAAGAAATGTGCAAAGAAAAAGGATTGCATTTAAAGCAAGAATGGATAGGTCTAAAACATATGTGGTGATGTCAGGATTTTTTGGGGAGATTAATGATTCAGAAACTACAAGTAGAAATGAATATGCCTTATAAAAGTAAAAGTGATAGAAATTCCTATATTATACTCCATTTGAAACCAGTGAACACATTTTTCTAGGTGGTAAAAAGGTTAAAACATTATGGATAAAGATAAAAAAACTGAAATATTTAGAAAATTATACAGATGTAAATAATCATAATATGGATATGATTGAAGAAGGATATTATAAGGCTAGAACAAAAATTTATGTTAATAGGATTGCTAAAAAGAAGTTTTGCATAACATGCCTGATATGGAACCGAAGAGTGAAGGAAATCATGTTTAGTAAAAAGTGAGATTTAGCAAAGATATTAAAAAAATAAGATTTAGGCTATGGAAAGTAGAGTGTGGGTCTCAATAATGTCTGTTAAAGCATTTAAAACATCAATATTGTAGTGCTGTATGTTATCTCTCATGGTTATCCTTTTTTTCTGCAAAAAATTGATTTTCATTATTATAAATGAATTGCAAAGCAGTAATGTATGATTTCCTATATCCACATGCAAAGTTCTTCTTCTTCTTTCGGCTTTATCCAGTTAGGGGTTGCCACAGTGGATCACCTGTCCGCTCATGATTGGCAGTGGAGTTTTACGGTGTCAAGTCGCCAGCCTTGTGCCCAACCTTCCACAGAGGTCACACACATGCACGCACTCATACATAGGGCCAATTTAGCGTGTCCAATCCACCTACAACATGTCTTTGGGATGTGGCAGGAAACCGGAGCACCCGGAGGAAACCCACGTGACCACAGGGAGGATATGCAGACTCCACACAGAAGGTACCCCAGCCAAGGATCAGACTGGAGAACATCTTGTTGTGAGGTGGCAATGCTAACCGCTGCACCACCATGGCCGCCCTCTATATCCACATGCAAACATGACAGCAAAATATATTTATAATTCAGTCATTTACTGTACTGGGCCCCAGTGTTATGCTTTGCTTAACTAAACAAATGCAGATAACACAGTATTATTGGACAAGCATTCTGAACTGATGCTACAAGTTTCAAAGAAAAACGGATGATAAGCAATCACACTGTATTTTACTCTTGAAAAAAGTTATAGTACTTTTAGTAGTGTGATTTTTTCACAGCTGAATTGGTGCAACCTCTGGATGCTGTGCATTACTTAATGAATACAGTATTCATCTGTACAAAGACCAGCATTATAAGACAGCTGAGGTGTTCAACAGCATAATAATTTTGCTCACATGAATATTGTGACAGGATTTTACCTTAGAGATTGTTTTGGTGCTGACAGGAAAGGAAAAAAATACACTTATTTTAATAGTGTATACCTACACATTTGAATTAATAGGTTCATATGTAAATACTAAGCTAGCTGGTCATTTTAAGCATAGCTAGTTTCTCTTTTTGTGTTCAAAATAATGTATCCCATTTGGTTATAGATTGTTCTTGCCCATTCTATAGTCAATAATTATATACTACCCCTAATAAGAATAACTGAGATCATACCATATATAATTTGAGGGGACCCAAGGATGGGATAAAGCATTTAGGAGCTGCTGTTAGTAGTACAGGGGGTTGTACTGTGGTAAATTTTCTATTTCCCATACACAGATCTAAGTGACGCTTGACTATGGACATAGATGAACTTTCTTTTATGTGGATGAGGAGTCTGTTCTACAGTAGTGGTATATTATGTGAGATATTCCTTTCCCTATAATCTATCCTGTTGATACTGCAGAAGAGATTTAGCTCCCTAGGCAGAGTATTGCTATATTAACTGATTTCTGTACTCATTCATTTTATTGAGTATTAATGCGGTATTTTGCGTTGCTAAATGAACATAGCATTCCGGGGACAGTCAGGTGTTTCACAGTATTGTATTTGTGACAAGGCTATGACAGCATTTTAGGTTTTGTAATACTGCTGTATGAAAAATAAAATAAAATAGTTTAGGACTCTGAGCAGGTATTCTGAGGCAGACTGCTAGTAAACAAAAAAATACTAGTACCTTTTATTAGTACACATACAGCGGTGGTCTTATTGGTAGTACAGCATTGCAACCTTTGTTCATTAGCATAGTGCTTTGTTTTGAGCCTTACTCATATGCTTTTGGGCCTGTTATAGCATCTCTGTGAGTGAAGCAAACTGCTGCAATTACAAGTGTACCAGTCAACACATATACACAGACATTGCATGTCTCACACACACACACACACACACACACACACACACACACACACACACACACACACACACACACACACACACACACACACTAAGCTAATATTGCTTGCAGAGCATCAGAGATAAGAGCCGACAAGAAGGGAGTGATAAAACTAATGGTAAACATAATAACAGTAATCCAAAACCACTTGAAAAAGCAAACAAGTTAACTATTAATGCTAATTAAAGTTCATTTGTTTGCTACTTCTTTAATAATTTTAGATGAATGCTCTAATTAAAGTTCACTGGTTTGCATTTTCAAGTGGTTTTAGATTATTAATAGAATACCGAGGATACACAAAATAAGGTTTGCAAATAATGAAGGAAACTGATCTTCTAGAGTTCAGAGTGGGAAGCATGAATATTTAAGCAATAACCCATGTCTCGATGTGGGTAATGCTAGATTTACCCATGGTTGGTGTGGTTTGGTCATGAGGGCGAAGCCCAAGTGACCAAACAAAGACAACAGTGGGTAAATCTAGAATTACCCACACCCAGACGTGGGTTATTGTTATTATACAATGACATTATTTAAGAAAAATAATACTTATTGTTCTTAAATAATGTCTTTGTATAATACCTCCATGGTGCCCTTCTGTGGTTTTCCACTATCCTGGGACATTTTTCTGATGTACTGCGCATGTGTATGGAACTTGTGTTCCCACGCTTATGCAGTACATCAGAGCTGTGAAGAAGAAGCAATGGAGAAAGGAAGGCTGAGTTTAACATAGCGAGATATCTTTAAAAAAAGCAATGGAGAAAGGAAGATCTCCGTTCCCTTTTTTAAAGCTATCTCGCTATGCTAAATGAGTTTAACATAGCAAGATATCTTCTATCTCCCTATGTTAAACATATAACATAGTGAGATTAAAGTAACAGAAATCTTCTTTCTCAGTTGCTACGTGTGCTCACACAGACAAAAAAAATCAGGACATATACAAATGAAAAAAGTCCGGGCGACTGGACCTTTTCTATTAGTATATGTCGGATTTACAATGGGCATGCTGGTTGGGCTGGCCAATCAGTGTGCTCATTTTGGAATGCTAATTGCCAGTCATTGTATAATAACTATTTTTGCACAAGGTATATGAAGTCACAACAGCTATCTTATGACTATAAGAAACATATATTATTTCACATCAATTTATAAGCTAAAGACAGAATGTCAGAAGCATTCTATTGCCCTCTTAAAAAATAGCTCAGGAAAGATGTAGAACCTTCACAGCATGGTAGAAATTATATATGAAGCTGATGTTTGCTTTCTAATACAGAGGAAAATATAAACAAGATAGAAAACTTAAATTTTGAGAAATTTCAGGTGGCATCCTTGACTAATGCATGCACATTTATTTTAATGATGGACACAGAAGAAAACTTCTTCCAAATTGTAAGTCAGCAACAGAAGCACTTTGAAAAATAGGATGAAAATGTCTATCCAAAACATTCAAATTGTTTGGAACTGTTAAAACACTTAAATGCAAGGCAAAAGAGAAAGAATACAACAGGAAATAAGACACCGAAATGTAAGCCACATGAATTAACAAAATAGAGCTATAATAGTATATAGAGTAGTTTCACATAACTGATAAACTATTGTCATGGGGTTTAAAACAGTCCATGGAGCTACTCCCAGGAAAAGTGGATAAGACTTCACAAAATATCACCACTTTTTTCATGTGACATTCAGTGTCACTCCTAGAGTATGAATCTAGGTGGTTGGTATAGAATCAAAAACATACACTCTGATCTTCCAGCAGAAATGGTGGGCATGCCAGCTGTTGAGATAACTGAGTTGTGGAGTAGAATGGGTGGTTTTATATTTGACAGGCAGGCAAGCCTAAAGTAGAACAGCAGTGGAGGTATCCATGAGCAAACCAGCAGAGGGCAATGGAGAAGGTTATGGAACAGGTTACAGTAATTAAGAAAATTAATGTTTCCTCAGACAGCTTGACTGACTTGGGTCTCATTATATTACATAGGTACTAATAATGATATACAGTTATCATTTGAAGGTGTAAATTGCTACAGTTAAACTTAAGTAAACAAAACAAAACTTAACGACAGCTGAAGTAATATATTTCAGAAATCCAGATTAAACACCAAACTCTTTGTAAGCTCATGCTTATATTCATTAATTTTCATTATCCACTTACCAAATTCAGGGCTCTGGACATCTGGAGCTTGTATTGATAAATAGCATACCTAAGAGAGAAAGTGAAGTCCTGAATGGCATGTAAGTCTGTGGTATCCCACATGCACATAGTACACACACACGTATATGCGTACTCACTTGCATGCACGCACATACGCACATACATGAATGCAGAGCAAGGGACAACTTGGGACCTCAGTAATTCACAAGTTTAACTCCAAAAGTGTCTTTGGAATCTAGGAAAAAATTGGAGATGCACCCTCCCCCCCAAAAGAAAAAAAAACTTGTGGACACAACCAGATTCAATTTAACTGGTTTAAGTAATAGATGTACTGGTTAATATTAACTGAATAGCAAAGTTAGAAATTCAAAATAAATTGTGCAGTAATAAGCTAAAATTTTCCATGTTGCTGATCATTTGCAGTTTAACAGTATGACCAAGACATAAATCCAACACTTTTGAAATCAAGTTTAACTCCAAAAGTGTCACATTTCCAAATAAAATCAACAAAAGATTAGAAAAATTGTCTGGCTGTATCACATAGCAGGATAATGCCCTGGCTACATCGCAGTCAACCTGAGATTGCGTAGTGTGTTTGATGATGGATGAGGTAGGTGGTGGGGGTGGGGGTAGGGGAGTGGGGATGGGAACAAGCAGCAATTGTCA
This sequence comes from Protopterus annectens, assembly GCF_019279795.1. Classification (NCBI taxonomy): domain Eukaryota; kingdom Metazoa; phylum Chordata; order Ceratodontiformes; family Protopteridae; genus Protopterus; species Protopterus annectens. Next base: position 1,009,636,818 of record NC_056748.1, on the reverse strand, counting down.
ACTCACCAATACCAATGAGAGGAAGGCAGTCTCATCTACTAACAAAGTGCGCCTGGCAGCATATGGGTCAAGGTGGCTCCATGCTGCAAGTAAGATGAGGGATTTAGCAGTGTTAAATGTCTGTTTATGCCCACCAAGAAAGTAGCAGTTGTGACATCTCCTACCATTTCAGGGAGGGGTTAATTGGTTAGGAATTATCATTATGAATGACAGTCTGCAACCAATTCTCGACTCTTGTCTACTAAGGAATGAATGGATCTATAGATTCCCATCTGGATTGCATTATGCATGAATGGGCCATGGGGCTATTGATCAGACAATGATTGGTCTAGCTCTTATCCCAGAGGCCAGAGGGAGTCACTGGGGTAAGAAAACAGAGTTGAAGTGTTTGGGGATAAAAAGGAATCAGTAGAAAGTGTTTTTGTAGGATGGGTTTTATACTTCCCTTGCATTACATAATGTCTGGACCTGTATCCTTCACACCCTTAAACACATCTGTGGTAATAGACATACACACACACACACACACACACACACACACACACACACACACACACACACACACACACACACACACATAATACATTTACACGCATCTTTCTCTTTCTCTTTCTCTCTCTCTATATATATATATATATATATATATATATATATATATATATATATATATATATATATATATATATATACATACATATATATACATACATATATATATATCTACATATATATATATATATATAGATATATATATATATACATATATATACATATATACATATATGAGCATTGCTATTGGCCAAGTCGAGGTTTAGTTGACCTCTATTTTGTCATCACGGTTTGGTCTACAAGTCTACAAAACAGATTGTCAACAGTTTGTGCGATTGACAATATCCTGGGTTGGGAATTTTCAATTTTCTTGGAGCTTGTGTGATGTTGCTGTTAGTATATATAGCTAGGAGGGGTGTGGGGGTACAGTGCCTCCTCCAAAAGCTTCTTATTTGCATGGTCTGAGTTTCATGCTCAGAGCATGAGCAGAAGTGGTCAACATTAGTGTTTTCGATGTTAATGTGTTGACCTTTGTGTTATTAACGAAGTGTATGTTAATTTGACCAGGATCACTAGATCCATATATGTATGCTTTGGGATACTGTAGTGTTAACCTTCACATACAAAACACAGGAGGCATACACTTGTTGCAATATTAGCTGGCAAACTTCCCCAAAGCAAACAATGTGAAGGCTACATCAGTGGGAAGAGTAAGGCATATAGGTAGCCCTGAAAGGAAGATTTACAAAAGGGCAACAAGGAAAGCTATTTTTTTATCTTTTTGTAGCTTCTGTTTATTACCCTGAAACAGTAATTTATAGTGAAATTACTGGTTGTCGATTTAATTCTTGTGACCTAAGTGGGTAGCAGTGCACTATTTAATATTCATCGACAAGTTTCAGTAGGAAGGTATATTAACCAAAAGGTTTGGTATAACCTATCTAATATATCAACATCTTTTCAATATTTACCTAGCAGTCAAGATGAGGTTAAATACATAATACAATCGACACTTAATGCCCCTGAAGTAGCATCATGCCTTTTCCTCTGAAAGTCATTTTCATAAACACAAGTATTTATTTTGATCAGGAAGAAAAACAATGTTCCTGGATGGAAAATGACAGTATATGAGTTACTGTAGCACCATGCTGTAAATAAGACAGGGAGGTTTAGCCATGCATAAATGCGTGCATTTTCCCCTCCCTGAGGCAGCAATAATTGTGGTAATACCAGCTGAGGGTGGTATTACAATGGCTAAGGATTATCCTGACAAATGATGGCGTGTTTATGATTCCCAACTCATACCTACTAAGGAATGAATGCACCTATAGGCTTTCAGCTGGATCACAGAATGAATAGGTTTTTGTTTTGCCAATATGAGTTTCAACATCTCATCTTACATGCTGTTGTACACGATGAACTCTAATAAATAAACATCTTAGATGGAATGACTTTACATTTTAGTCCTCCTACTGCTACCATCAGGACAAATATTCAGATTTGATTCGAGGACATTTAAGAAATTAAATCAAAATCTCTCTTATAAATAAAATATTAATATTGGCTATACATTTAGCAAAAATAAATGGCTGTTAATGTGCATTGCAGACAATATGATTATTTAACACAGCCAGTTGTGATGTCTCTACTAAGATGCTGATTTCAAAAAGCAATACACTGCTGTAATATATTGAAGGTAACTAACTAAAAGTTCATAAAAGGATGTAGTTGTTTGTTTTTATAATTTAAACTAGAAGAAAACAGCTTCTGTAGTGCACAGGTCGGGTCACATCTTTACCAGAAGCTTAGCTCAAGGTCATGCTGCTAAAACAAATACTTCAGAAGGCTTCTCCCCCACAACCTTCTGGGAGTCTACTTTCTTCCCAGAATAACAATGAGATGATGGAACTGATTGTTTAAGAAAGTGTAAGTGGCTAAATTGGTTCCTAAAACCAGGAAGTAAAATGCATTCTAAATGCCTTATGAGGTGCACTTAATCAACAGACACGTATTGGTTATTGATTGTAAATTGCTCAAAAAGATTCATAACCCAGATTGAAAAACAGGTCAGAATTCTTCATTGGTAAGGTGTTTTTGTTTGGAGTTGTTAAACTGTCTAGTAGATTACGTATTATAAATGACTCACTTTTAAACTAGCACGGCTTCAGAAGAAATATTTGTTATATAAAGCAAGCCTGCTTTCTGAGGTTGTGCACCTACATTTTTAAATATATTAAGTTTTTCTTTCTAGTAATGGCAGCACCATCACACAGTAATCAAATTCTTCTGGATAGTTATGGAGTTAGAACTGAAGTCAACTCCTCGTTGGTCCAATCTGACCATAAGCTAATCACCCTTGATATCCACATCCCGCCCCCACGCCCCATTAAGGAAACCACAGTAAAACATTTCTCCAAAGCCAACTTCATGCTTCTTAAGACAAAAGTGGTGAACTTCATGACACCCATGCAGATGGACAATACAGTTACAACTGCTGAATCCTACACAAATGCACTCTATAAGCACTTACACGAGTGCATGGATCGTGCTATCCCAAACAGAACCAAGACGCTATCCTCCAAAAAAAGGAAGCCAATCTGGTGGTCCCCTGCCATAAACAAACTGTACAACAGAAGGAAGAAACTGTTGCAAAAGAGAATAAAATCCCATGAGTGGAGGAACTCCCTGGTCAGCCTCAGTAAGAAGCCGAGATCCCTTATAAGATCCTCCAAAGCTAGCTATGAAAACAAAATCACCACTAATTCCAAGGACAACCACAAAGCATTCTATAACGATGTCAAGAATCTCGATGGCAACACCCAGATCTGCTCTGAGTAACAGCACAAAGGCAAAAAAAATTACAGAACCAACTGATATTGCCAACATCCTGGCAGATAGGTTCAGTGCTAACTTTACCCCCCTCTCACCCCCTACAGGGCCCATATCTATACAGGAAGAATGCAGAGTGCCTGTAATCACAACTACGCAGGTAAAAGCTGCACTCTCTAAAGCCAAAAACACAGCATCCATGGGACCGGACAACATCCCAGGCTGCGTTTTACATGAACTTCAGAATAAACTGGCTCCCCACTTAAGCACCATGTTCAATAATAGCCTCGCATCAGGCTTTGTGCCCACTGAATGGCACACAGCAACAGTTATCCCACTCCACAAAGGGGGAGCCACCACTGATACCGGGAACTATCGACCTATTAGCCTGACGAGCCTGGTCTGCAAGGCCATGGAACATATCATCATGGAACTCATAAACAAAGACATTGGTAACCTCCAAACTCTGGATCCCACCCAGTTCGGGTTTGTGAAAGGCAGATCATGCCTCCTGAACCTGATCGACATCTTTGAGGCAGTCACCAAAGCCATAGATGAGGGTAAGGTGGTTCACACATCCTATCTTGACCTCGCCAAGGCTTTCGACACCATCCCCCATTCTGGAATTATAGCTAAACTCACTAAACTAGGTATAAATCCCTACATCACAAGATGAGTTGCCAACTGGCTCACTGACAGAACCCACACTGTAAAAGTTGCAGACTCCAAATCTGACCTCAAAGCAGTGACAAGTGGAGTACCACAGGGTTCCATCCTGGGACCTCTCCTGTTTGGTATCTACTTCTCTGAAGTACAGACTAACACAGAAGGCCTCTGGCTAACGAAGTTTGCAGATGACTGCAAACTAGGAGCCATAGTCAAGTCCCCAAATGATGTGGACATCCTACAGAAGGGTCTCGCTGAGACAGATGCCTAGTGTCAGAGCAATGGCCTCAAGCTCAATGCCAAAAAGTGCAGTGTCATCCCCTTTGGTAAAAGTTCTGTACCCATGAACTATCACATAGGCAGCAATCTACTTAACACTGAATGCGTGATAAGAGACCTTGGGACCCAGGTGGACAGTAGTCTCTCCATTGATAGTCACATTGCCACAGTAGTCAGGAAGTCCTTCTACGTGGCAAACCTCATCATAAAAGGGTTCTCATCCAGGAAAAAAGAGGTCATTGTTCCCCTCTACTCGACACTCATTAGACCCATTATAGAGTACAACACCCCTTTTGGAATGTACCTCACAAGACATCTGCAGCAGCTGGAAAGGCCACAGAAGTACCCCACAAAGAGGATTACTGGCCTCAAACAAATGCCCTACACTGACCACCTCAAAAAACTCCAGCTTTACTTCGTAGCATATCGACTCCTCTGAGGTGATCTCTGCCTAACATATAAAGCTATGTCAAACCCAGAGCTGTTGGACATGCTACACCTAAAGAAATCCCAATCCCTCCGAGCTACACGCTCTAGGGACCTAAACATTGTCATCACAATAAACAGGACATGCTGGAGGGATAGATTCCTGTCCCAGAGACTTCCCATACTCTGGAACAGGCTACTCATCTATGTCAAGCAAAGTTCTTCATTAGCACTTTTCAAGAAAAATGTTGATGAGTGGATGGGAAATAGGAAATACACCCCGGGGATCACTTCTGTGTGTCTGCTTGACAGTGGCACAGGAAAATAGCTTTCTTGGGTGGCATAAGCCAGGGAACCTTGTTGGCTAGGCTTATGTAGGCCCTTGGGCCAATAGCCTAGCACCTACCTATGAACCTATGAAGTGAGGTAACCTCAAAACTACAACTTCTCAAATAACCTCTACTTTACAGGTCTTCCCAAAGAGGTGGAAAAGCAGGATTAAGTGACCTTTGCTGCTTCACTTTTCAGAACTGACCTGATCCTAGGCAATAAATCTAAGTGTGAGAGGTGAACCACACTGCTTTGAAAAACAGGTTGCCACCGTTTGTCTGTATCATGAAACCATGAATTATTCATACGTCTAAGGCAATGATACTATAAAGTCTAAAGCATATCAACACAGTTCTGAACCGCAGGTGGAATCTGTTTTTAATATATTGTTATATAAATTACTTTACTGGTATGCATGACATAATGAGGTCATTTAAACAAGCCATAAGTATAACTAGATATCCATAATGACTTTTCATGGCAAGAGAAGGCACTCATTTAAATCAGATGTCATGCTCCAAAGGCTAGTTTGACTACAGTTGTGAACTCAGTCTCTTTTTCTTGTCTTACCAGCCTGGTTCCTGTAAAATACAAATTGTTGCATGCCTCTAGCTCATTTGTGAATTTGAAGGGTAGAGCCCATTCCCAAAAACTGACTTAACACATTCTTTGGCATTGAATATGTCCGGTGTAAGACTGCAGTAAAGAGCATGGAGACATCAGACTGTTCTCAGTTGTGCAATAAATAGTGTCAGACATTTAGTAAAAAGCTTCGCGAATTTAGTAAAAAGCATTTTGCATATCTGTGTATAATATGATGCAATCAGTGAAGTTACAATGCAGGAGAGAGTGAGAAGCTACTAATTATGTTGCTGTTTTTAAATGCAGCCTGACCCTGAGACATCAGATGAATTAATACCCTGGGTAGGGCTTGGCTATCTGTGCTTTTGTCTGGGGGGGGGGGTTCTTTTATCTGCCCAATCCACTTCCCTCCATGCTCATTAACTATGTCTGAGGGCAACTCCCCTGACTGGACCAAGCATCCCCTTAGGGATCATCATCAACAAGCATCCTCCCATCCAGGACAAGCATTTCCATCCCTCCTTGGCTCTCCATCAGTACCCCAATCCACTAATCAAACCTAGGTCACCTGGGCAGTAGTCAGGGCTTTATCCATCTATGCCACTGAAGTGACAAGTGAATTAATAACATTTTTAGTCTATTACCAGTTAAGTTCATTAACCTTTCATTACCCAGGCTTACTAGAGAACTGTACCACTTGACTTGCAATTAGTTTGGACCTTGCATGGCATCCTATAGAAATGCCAGCACTCATAACATAAAGTGTTGACATACTGAAAAAAAAATCAAAATGCAGGAGAGGAGCATATATTGAACAGCACTGTTCTCCTTTAAACCTATTTTTTTAACTGTGAGATGGCCACACTTTGGAGAAAGGGAATATTCCAAGAAATGGCTGTCTTAGACTCATATGCAAGTCTGTTTTTTTTGGTGATTCAGTCTCAGCATTATTGGTGCCACAATGAAAACTGTGTTTGGCCCTGAATATGAAGCTTAGACAAAGACAATTCTTTTGTTTAACAATACAACCGATCAGTGAATTAATGATAGAACTGAAAGCATCAAATAGTTAATGTGAAATACAGTTGGGAAAAACAATACCTTGCTTGCAGTTCAGAATCAAGAATCTACTGATGTAAGCAGATGTGCTCAACTCTTGACTTTTGTATGTTCTATTCATGAAGGAAAAAGTGCTGAAAAATATTCAGTTTCTAAAGAAATTCTTCCTGCTATAGGAGGATACAACATTTTTCAGTTTCAAATGACTTGATATAGAAAATGAATTTATCCTGCAGGAAATGTGTCAGGCTATGGACCATTCCTTTCAAAGACATAAGTTACAACATATTTTATTTGAGTGGCAAACAAGCAAAGTAAAAAAAAAATGTAATTACACATTTCCTGCACAAAGAAGTACTGGTTGTGAAAAAAAGTGATGAATAATGACTTTTTAGACAAAACTGTACAGATGGTATGCTTTACTAAAAGGAGGCCTCTTACATCACATATATCTGCTTATGCATGCGATGAAACAGAAACAAAACTTAGCAATCTTGTCTATATTGAGGAGTACCAGCTATGAAAGGGACAAGTGTTAAGTTGTAATTATAAGCTCAAGAGTGCAATGTTGGAGTTACCTAAGAATGAAAATAAAATAAAAATTTGAGTTTATGGGTCTATTTAATGATAAACTACTGTCTATAAAATTTGCATTTCTATCTGATATGTTTGAACTTTTAAATAAAAGAAATGATAGTATGGAATGGAAAGTTGAGAGCATTTGACAAAAACAGAAACAGTTTCAACAGTGAAAGATAAATTAATAATCTGGTCTAGGAAGATCAAAAAGGTAAATTATGAAGTATTCACAAAAATGTCTTCCTGTTATTTGCTGAAGGGTAGAAAAGATCTGACTTTTAAAAACCTGATGTTATTGGAAAATAAACTTGAGGAGTGCTTTACAGATATTTGAAAATAAACTTGAAGACTATTTTACAAATATGAACAGAAATGTATAGAGGTAAGAAGTCCATTTGTTTCATCAGATCTTAGCAGGTGTTTTCTGGCAAAAGAGGAATTCAAAGGTTTAAAAAAATAACTGGGGCTTGAAATTAAAATATCAGGAATATAACTCAGACAGTTTCTGGATTTCACTTCATGAAGACTTTCCAAATTTCGTTGAATGGGTTGTCATTGTTTTACTGCAGTTTGTTTAGTTTCCAATTCTTGCAAATTGGCTATTTTGTGATGACCAACATGAAAACAGTGAAACATAGAAGTTTAAAGTGTTAAATAAAGAAATGCAGGTGAGTCTATCCTCAAATAAAGGGAATTTCTAATGTTCACCAAGTACATGTGAACGGGTCTATATTATAAACTCGAAGAATGTTTTCTTCAAACACTTAAATGCTGACACATAAATAGCAAAAGCTGAAAACTGTGAATGGACACTTCAGCAAAATTTTTCCCTGTAGAAAAATGTGCTTGGCTGTTATCTGGAATTGCCATTTTCTCCAACGTGGAGTGTTCTCAGAGTTGGTATATTTAGTTAGGGGGTGTGTGGGGGGCACAGCTCCCCACATCAGGAGTGTGAGGGCAAAGCCCCCCCCCCACTTGATTAGCATTTTAAAGTTTGTTTTTATGTTTGACGGCCAAGAAAATTTTTACCCTAGGAAAGTGGCCATTTGCGGTTTACAGCTTTCACTGTTTACGTGTCAACCTTTTCGTGTTCAAAGAAAAGACTCTTCAAGCTTATAATATAGACCCCATGTGAGCCACTAACTTGATAAGTATTTTTAGTAAAAATGTGCTTGCAAACAAAAATGTGTATTTTCCATTCCTTTTCTAGAATACACTGATATAGCATTAATTATAATTGATCTATATTTCTTTGTTGTGGGGTGTCACACCAAAGTTTGGATGTCCATAAAGTATAACCATGTTAAAACTCTGAAAAGTACTAATCTAATATGGCAAGAAGCATATTTACTTCTTCTTCTTCTTTTGTACCAATAACATGGTGAATGGCTTTCAGATATTCAGAAATTTCTAAGTCACCATCAACACTATGTAGATTCGACAATACTGATGGGATCTTAGGCACTTCAGTGACTGTTCAGGATTAGAACTGTACATTTTTCATCTAGCACTCAATAGCCAACAAACTGTAATTGATGGTACATGAGTGATGGGTGCCATGCATTCCAGCAGTGTACAGAGTGTTGTTAGTGGGATGGAACTCAGAAAAATCTGTACAGTGGGGGTGTGGCCAAGATGACAAACTGCTAACAGCACAAAGACTTAGCTCTGCTTTATTTTCTTTTTTTCTGACAATATTTTGTTATACAAACTTAACAAAAACTTACTTCCTTATACATTTTGAATCTTTTAAACAAACATGGACAACTATTTGAAAGAAAAATCAAGTTTTTCTGTTTTTTCTTTGATTTTTTTCCTATCAGAAATTTTATTGAATGTTGTGACAGAATGAGCCACTCAAAAGTGAACTCTCAAGACAACTCGGTGAAAAAGGAACTACAGTCTATAATGGGCAGTATCCAGGAGCTTTCTATTAAATTTGATCAACTTGAGATCAAAACAAACAATATAAAAAAGATTCCAAGAAACAAACAGAAGTGTTAAAACAGATCATAAAATAACAATCTGTTCAGATCTCAATAATAGAAGACATATTAAATGACCTGGATAGCAGAATGGCAGAGAGTGAGACTCACATAGAATTCCTGTTAAAACAAAATATTTTGCTTTTGGAAAAACTAGAGGACCTAGAAAGTAGAGCTCGAAGAAATACTATTCGGATATATGGAATACCAAAAAAGGAAGAAGGAGACAATATGGTGCAGCTTTTAACTAACTGCATACCTAAAATTCTGAATTTACCAGAAGCTCTCTCTTTTGGTACTGAAATAGCCCATAGATCTCTTTTGACTTCTTTTTTGAAGAAAAATCCTCCTGTCCTTAGATCTATTATTGTAAAATTTCTCTCCAGCCAAGACAAGGACCTGGTACTGAATACTGATTAGGTTAATTCTCTGATAAAAAATAAACAACAACACTATCAGTGTTGACATTGATTATATTGTATCTGTTACGACCAAAAGGAAAGCATGTATTCCATTCATAAAAGACTTAAAGATGCTGAACATTAAAGCTCAACTAATTTTCCAGCCAGAATTAGGATCTTTTTACCAGAATAACAGAAAACATTTAATTCTCTAGAAGATGCAGTGGACTTTTCTCAGAAAAAGAAACCTTTTGATCAATCAGTAAATATGGATTGGACTCTTGTCAGCTTAAAGAGACAAGCAACAAGAAATGTCTGGTCTTTGAAGGACAAAAATAGTAAAAAAAATTGAAGAACAGTAATGTTGTTCTCATTTTCTATTTTGCCTAAATAGCTTTCTCATAGGGATTCAATGTTGTCATCTATTACAGTTCATCACCAAATATAAGGTAAAACAAACAAAAAAATACTTTATCAAAATGCCTTTTCATCTGAAATAGTGTGTGTGTGTGTGTGTGTGTGTGTGTGTGTGTGTGTGTGTGTGTGTGTGTGTGTGTGTATATCTATATCTATATATATATATATATATATATATATATATATATATATATATATATATTTTTTTTTTTTTTTTTTTTACTATTACTTATAAGTCCCTTTATTATTTTATTTTAATTCAATGTTTGTCTTTTTGGCTTTTCCCGGTTAGGGGTCGCCACAGCGGAACTCCAGCCCACTAATGATTGGTAGTCGATTTTTATGGTACCGAGTTGCCAGCCCGATGCCCAACCTTCAGCAAAGGCACACCCATTCACGCATGTCTTTTGGAGGCCACTCGACTGTGGGGAGGACATGCAGACTCCACACAGAAGGCACTCCAGCCGAGAATCGATCAGGAGAACCTCTTGCTGTGAGAAAACAACGCTACCACTGTACCACCACTACTTATTTTAATTCAATCTAACATTATTTTCAAACCTAGAGAGTAGTGTGTATGTGGGGGATGTGTATGTATTGGCAGTAGCTGAGATAGTGTTTGTAGATCAATATGTATGTATCCCTTTAAGAAGATTTCTAGGGGCATGCACAAGTGTATAAATACTAAGCATGTGTGAGCCTGACTATTTTGTAGTTAGCTGTTGAGATGTAAGCATATATGTCTCTGTAGTCTATCTGTTAATCAGTTCATTTATATTTTGTAATGCTGCTAGCCATCCTGATGTTTCTATGTAACAAAGCTTATAAACAAACTACCCCACCTGCTCATCATCTATACTAGAAAGTGACGAGTGATATGGTGTCAGAAGTGGCATGTCTAAAAAGGACATGGTGCCAGAATGGGATCCAGGTTCTTCAGATTCAAGTGACTCTTGGTCACTCAGTTAAGACTGGAGGGATATATAGGAGTGAAGCATCCCTATTGCACATATAACTCACAAAACAGGTCAGAAATGGATTTCAGGTATTAAAACTTGCCCATACTATTTCTTATTCACAACATATGAAATATGACATTCAAAACACTCTAAACAAATTTCTAAGTAAAAGAAATATTTGACATTATGATATGTTAACATAAATATTCAAAATAACTATGGAAAATCTTTGAAATAAAGTCTGAATCACATAAAATGAATAAAATAAGGGAAACTGCATTTTTTTGCTTAGCACTACCTTTTTGCATTAATCAAAGCTATTCGAAATGCCTGAAGTGTATGAAGTGTTTGCATATTTGTACAGTATTACAGTTTAGTTATTTTGCAAAATACAGCCATTTCAAAGCATATTTTCCAAAGTACAGTATTTCAAAGAGTTTATTGTGCATTTGAATGTTATTGCAGGCACCCATAGCATCTTGTTCATATATAATTACAAGGGCCATATTTTTCAGTGTATTTGGGCATAATTTGTTGGCATGGCAGAAGGATTTCATAGACCAGCTCCACTTGTGTTTGACAACAATATTACAGAGAACTGGAGAGTGTTTGAGGAACAGTACAATATTTTTATACAAGCTGAATTTTCTGATAAAGATGACTGTACAAAGCCATTTATTTAGATGGTTCAGAAGCCATAGAAAGGGAGCATTTGATTGTGTATACACCTGCTGTATTTGCAGGAGAGGGGGAAAACCATCATATAGTTGTACCGGCTGAGTCAAGGGAGGACCCTGAGTGCTTAAAATGTAAATTTAGAGAAATGTGTAACCCCCAAATGAATATTACAATGGAAAGGCACTTATTTTACACAAGGGACCAAAATCCTGATGAAACTTTTGCAGTATATATAACTGATTTTAGAAACAAGGCTAAAACGTGCAGATTTGGTGATTTAAGGGATGAGTTGATAAAAGGCAGACGTGTGTGGTATTAAAGATGATGCTGTGAGAAAGATTTTGCTTCATGACATTGATGTCAGTGAAGTGTAATGTTACATCTGCAGAAACATTTGCTAGAGTATGTGCTGGTGAGAATCTTGAATTGGCAAAGTGTGCAAAGCTTGCTGCTTATAGTGGTGAAGAGATTCAAACCGAAGGCTTAGTAATACTTTCATGTTGCTCTGCTGGGAGAAGTTATGACTTGTTATTTTATGTGGTCAAAAGACATGTCCAGTCATTATTAGGGCTCAGAGACAATTTGAAAATGGGGCTGCTTTCATTTAATAAGGAAGTCCATCATGTTAGCTTGAAATACCACTATTCTAATTTCTCCCAGTATATTTTCTCTACCTATAATGATATTTTCAAAGACAAACTAGTTAAGTTTCCAGTTGTGTACTCCATGAAGTTAGACACAGATGTCAGCCCAGTTGCAGGCCAGCCCATAAAGTTCTAGTAGCTATGCTGAACAGAGTCAAAGGTGAGCTAGATAAAATGGTGCAAAAAGTTTTAATTTGTCCAGTTGCAGAAGCAATTAAATGTGTATCTTCCATGGTTGTAGCTCATAAGAAGAGCTCAGATGATATTAGAATATGTATTGATCCAAGAGATTTGAACAAAGCATTGAAAAGACCTCATCATCCAATGTGTACAGTCAAAGAAGTTGCAGCACTGATGCCAAATGCCACTTTTTTTCTGTCTTAGATGCAAAGAGTTCATGTTGGCATATTTTGCTTGACAAGAAATCCTCATTACTAACTATGTTCAGTACTCTTTTTGGCAGGTACAGATTTTTGAGAATGCCATTTGGGATAAATTCTGCCACTGAAGTCTTTCAACATGCAATGGAGCAAATTTTTTTCTGGTTATTCGTGTGTTATTAAGGTAGATGATGTTTTAGTAGGAGGTAATGGTGAAGCTGAGCATGACAGAAACCTCGAGAAAGTTCTGGAAAGATCATGTCAAGTGAATCTTAAGCTGAATCCTCAGAAGTGCAAGTTCAGGTTATGAGACATTACTTGTGTTGCTCAACTGTTTACCAGTTCAGGCTTACCACCAGACCCTTCCGGGCAAACAGCTATTCTCGAGATGCCGGCTCCAGACAGTGTTCCAGCCCTACAACATTTTCTTGGAATGGTTAACTATCTAGGCAAGTTCATTTCAGACTAAAGCCAACTAGCAAAACCACTTAGAGAGCTGATATGTAAAGATGCCATGGTTGGAACAACAACAAAGAGCATCTGATGTCCTGAAACAGAGAATTGCCATTCCACCAACTCTCAGATACTATGATGTTCACAAGCCAGTTACTCTTTCCTGTGATGCTTCAAAATTTGGTCTTGGTGCGGTCATTCTCCAAGAGGGTCGACCTGTTGCCTATGCGTGCAGATCTCTAACCCAAACTGAAATGCAGTATGCTCAGATAAAGAAAGAGCTTTTGGCAATTGTGTTTGCATGTTCAAAGTTCCATGATTATATTTATGGTAGACCTATCCAGATCAGAACAGACCACCATCCTCTAGTCACTATTTTGAGAAAGCCAATGCATACAGCTCCAGCCAGTTTGCAACTTATGATGTTGAGATTACAGAAGTACAATTTCAATCTTGTCTACACAAAAGGCAAACTTCTTTATCTTGCTGATACTTTATCCAGATCATCCAGAAATACCACTGAACAGCATGAAGATGAGGATCTTGATTTTGACGTCATGGAAGTGAGACATTTTTCTTCCACACATCTTGATGAGCTTAGAAATCATACAGCTACAGATCCAGTTTTACAGAAGTTCAACCACTTTATCACTCAAGGATGGCCATCAAAACAATCTAGTTTATTTCAAGAAGTGCAACCTTATTTTCCTTACCTAGAAGAGATTTTGTCTGACAATGGTATTGTCATGAAAGGTCCAGAAGTGATTATTCCAAAGTCTTTGCAACAAGAGTGTATTGCTATCTTGCATTGAGCCACCCAGGAACTGATTCTACTAAAAGTAGGGGGCGAAGATCAGTATTTTGGCCTTCTATGTCACAAAACATTGAGAAAGTACTTTCTTCTTGTTCTGTATGTAATAGTACAAAGCCACATCAGCAGAAGGAACCACTTGATCTAAACCAGATTCCTGAACTACCTTGGTCGACAGTAGCCACACACATTTTTGAATGGAATGGTCAACATTACTTGGTGTTAATAGACTCTTATTCTAATTGGTTCAAGATTGACCTACTTCCTAATCTAGCATCTAGTACTGTCATTACTAAGATGAAACCTCATTTTGCAGTCCATGGTAGTCCACACAAAGTTATTTCTGACAATGGCACACAGTTCACTAGCCAACAATTCAAAAGATTAGCCAAAGAGTGGGACTTTATCCATGTTACGAGTAGTCCTGAATACCCATATTCAAATGGCTTGGCAGAATGTGCAGTTCAAAGTGTGAAACAGTTACTTGAGAAGTCAAAATGAGTTAGTGATGTTGTCCTGAATCTCTTGAATCTCAGAAATATTCCTCATAATAAACATCTTGGTTCACCTGGTCATAGACTTCTGTTGAGACAAACCACAACCACATTACCAGTCAGCAGTAGTTTATTGGTTCCAAGTGCTAAGAAAAACAGATCAGTGAAAGCTTATCTGTAAAAGAAATGCCTAGACCAGAAGTCTTATTAACATAAATCCAGCAAACTGCACAATCCATTACCTGATGGAGAGACACTGAGAATGCAAATGTGCAAAGGTTATGATTGGATTGGAGTCATGAGGAGTATTTGTCCAGACCCAAGATTGTATATTGTGGAATCACAAGGACTTGAGCTTAGGCGAACTGGAATATGTCAGAGTGAGTTGTTCAGTGTTCCAGTTCCAGAGGACATTCCAGTAGGCATCCCTGATCCTGAGATGAATCCCGAAGTTTCTGATACAAGTTGTTCACTGAAGACTGTCGCTGTTGCTAAACCCAGTTCTGATTACTATACTACTAGATCAAGTCACACTTCCAGACCATGTTACAGATACACGGCAACTTGGGCATAAACATTGTGTTTGTTTCTGATGTCTATATTATTGCATGTCTTATTCTAATGTCATTTCATTGAGGGCAATCTATTTAAGAGGGAGGATATAGATCAATGGGTCTACCTGATAACACTGACATGCCAAAACACCGACAACGAAATAACCGACATGAAAAAAACGACAAAAAAAGAAAGTTCAAAAACACGAAACTTCACATGCCCGACAAACCAAAATCCCGACAATCAACAAAACAAATACCTTTCCCGAAAAACACACACACAACACAAGCACACCAAAAACCTTGCAAACCTACACTAAACCTTACATACATAACTATCTATGCACTAACCTTAACCTAAACTCTAACCCTAAGGTCCGTCACTGTCGCACACTTACCTTACCCGCACCCCAACCCTAACTCACTTAATCTGCCCCTAACCGTTAACTCTGTCACTATCGCACACTTACCTTACCCGCACCTTAATCCTAACTCACTTAATCCACCCCTAACCCTCAAGTCCGTCACTATCGCACACTTACCTTACCCGCACCCTAAACCTAACTCACTTAACCTGCCCCTAAACCTAAAGTCCGTCACTATCGCACACTTACCTGACAGGCACCCTAGCCTAACGTCCATCACTATCATATATCTACCTTACCCACACACTGACCCTAACATCTGTCCCTATCGCACACTTACCTTAACATGTCGGTGTTCTCGGAGTCGGGATTCTCAACTGTCGGTCTTCTTCGTTGTTGATCTTCCAGTGTCAGTGTTCTCTTCGTCGGCGTTGTGCACTTTCGGCGTTTTCAGGTAGACCCAGATCAATATGTATGTATGCCTTTAAGAAGCTTTCTAGGGGTTTGCACAAGTGTATAAGTACTGAGCACATAAGAGCCTAACTGCCATTTTGTAGTTAGCTGTTGAGATGTAAGCATGTATGTCTGTGTAGTCTGTATGCTAATCAGTTTGTTTATATTTTGTAATGCTGCTATCCATCCTGATAGGTTTCTATATAATAAAGTATACAAACAAACTACCCTGCCGGTTAGTAATCTATACTATAGAGGGAAGACAGTATGCATATATATGTGTATATATATATATATATATATATATATATATATATATATATATATATATATATATATATATATATATATATATATATATATATATAGATATATATCTTAACATTACTACTACTTATAAAATTCTATTATTTTATTGAAATCCTCTCAAATATTATATTCTGATATAGACAGTAGTGTGCATGTGGGGGGGGTGTATATTAACATATTTAACTAATCCACTTAATTTACATATACTTTCTATACATCATTTCAAGTAATCTGTTTTTTATTTTTTTTTTTTGGTTATTCTATCTGGTGAATGTGTTTGTATGTGATAAGCTTTATCTATGTACATTGGGTGTTGTGCTGAGTGGTTTTGGCTGCATGAAATTCATTTACATACATTAGTTCACTTTCTTTTAATAAGTTTAACTTGTGTGTCATTTAATCATTACTTGGGATCTTATTCAAAGAATTAGAGGTGATATTCACTGCTTTTACAGTAACTGCTTCTTTTTGGTCCCTTTTCACACCTAATATTAGTTAAAGGACAACAACGGGATTCTATTATTAAGTGCTCAACTTCTCTATCGTTTTTCTCCCTATTTACAGCCCCTACTATGAATAAACAACAATACAGCATTTAAAATATTTTAAATCAACCGTTTCTCTCCACTTTATATAGTACCTTGCTGTACTGCAGTGGTTTCACTTTCAAAAACTTTTATCCGCTCTGGAAAAGTTTGCTGCAGTCTCCAATTCATTGATGTCATCAAGGACAATGAATACAGGTAGTTTTCTGGCCAATTCCCTCCCCAAACTGACATCACCACAACTGTCTTAAAAACCCACCCATGCTGTCATGTCACAACTCCCTGGTCCTTCCCCTAACCATACAAAAGGTCAAGGCTAGAACAAGGAAACAGTACATGAGTCAAGTCTCCAGCTGTGAGCTGTCAGTCACAGTAGGTATCTCAAATTACCCTTAGCACTTTGACATCTAGGGAAGTTAGGTGTGAAGGGGGATGGGAGATGAATCAAAGTAGTACAATTCAGGCTTCACAAAAGACTGCAATTTAGCCATTCTAAAAAGAAGCAGCAGTAAAAAGCATTTTTAAAGTCTGTTTTGTGGCATTTGTACTGTTTGTGTTTTAAGTAGTCATTGAACGGCATGAAATGTTACTTAAAACTGACTGAAAGACAGCAGTAAAATCAATGCAGTGACAGGAGCTTTAGGGAGAAAGAGGCTGTGTGATGTCATTTTATACAGAGAAGCACTGCATTGTGGGATACCTCAAGACAGCCTAAACAATCAGGATCACTTCAAGATGCTAGGACCCATGTGGTCAGACTCAGAAATTACATATACAAATATTTAAAAACCTGTAAACAGTCCCAGAGTGGTGTTAAAATGTAGGAAACACCAAACCATGATGAAATAAACATGCTTTTTGTGTCTGTGGGTGCATTTATCCTTTAAATTGCTTTAGAATGTTTTTTTTTTCACACACCTTGAGCTGTTTTTCAATTTATAACAGTCTAGATTCCATGTTCAAGCCAACTGTGCTGCAGGAAATAAATGCATTTTGAACTTCAACCCACATTTATAGGCAGTGAACTTTTAGAATGTTAAAATGAGCAGCAGAAACACAAAAATAGAACATTTAAAATGAATCTAGTTAATTTTAAAACATATCCATGTAGTTTTATGCTCATTATCTTTTAAAAAGTAGAATAATGGGTACTTTTTCATTATAGGGGCAATACATGTAAGGTGCGTGGATGGATAGACCTAGCTTTGAAATTGCAAGGTAGACCACTTGCTGGAACTGACAAGTATAAAAACAGTTTGTCAAGGTCGCAGATTTCAGAAAAGGACAGCCTTTGTCATATGAAGCCCTTTCCTCCTACCCCTTTCTGTTTTTCTTCACCAATAATTTCTGGGCTTTTCACCTTTTTTTACCACAGCATACTTCTTGGTTTTCTAGGCACTATATCACTGTAGAGAGAACTCCTGTTAATTTAAAAATACGGTGTGAATGAGCGATGTTATTTTGTGAAAAAATAAGGAAGTGCTCCATTTTCTTGCCATCAGCTGATTTGTAAGGGAATAAACTCCCAGCAGTTTAGTAAGCCAATCTATCCCAAATGCAATACTTCTGAAACCCCAGAGGCAGCACTGAGTTCAGATCTCCCCATGCTCACTGTGTGCTCACTGACAGATATACCTCCCAGCATTTCTAATCTTAACATGCTGACCATTACAAATCAGCTGAGGGTTGGAAAGAGGAGCACTTACTTATTTCCCCACAAAATCACAATGGTCATTCATACGCTATTTAGGAATTAAGAGGGGATCTTTGTACAACTGTCTGTATAAGCGTCAGTGACTTGGCCGCAAAGCAGTAACAGTCCCACAACAAATCCAAACTGAAAACTACAAAACCCTCGGAAATTAAGCAGCGGTGAGTTGCAAGGAAACATCAATACTACAGTGACAACAAAGGCGAACCTCAAAACAGAAATGAACAATCAAGCAACCACTGTTAATTTGCCAGAAAATGAATAGTGTCATGAGGAAGAACAGAAAGCTAAACCCAGAAAAAAATAAGTGGCGGTGAGTGCACATGAAGCACACATTTTGCTTGTTGCTCCATTAACGGAAAAGTACCGAATAATGAAAAGAAGAAAAGGAAAGAAGAATGCAGTGGGAAGAAGAAAAAGAAGACATCTGTGGACTTAAAGACACCTGGTACTAATCTCTGTTTAGTGACATCTTGTGGTCATCCTAATTATAGTTCAGTGAAAGTTGTATCCTTTATATAAGTACAGTGCAAATATAATATACTCGTGCCACAGATCATCACAGTACAGAGGAATGTGTCATTTATAGTGATGAAATGCTTGTTTAAAACAATATTACTGGTTTTAATGTGTCATGAAAGAAGTTGAAAAAACTAATATAACTTTAATAATAAAGAATTAGATACTTACTGCTATGCAGAATACTTCTGATAAACAAAGAAGTACCTATTACAGTAATGGAATTTCCTCACCATTTTCTCTGGTTCTGTAACATGCTACCCGTTATATTGTACATACAAATATTTATACACCGTCAGACTGGATTTTTGATGATTCAGTCTAAACATTTCAGGACTTGGCATTGTGAGTCCTGATATTTTAAAAGGTTACTTTCCTTAAATGATCCATTATTGTCAATGACTTAATATATTGTTTCATATCTACACTTCATTTATGCAAGTACAAACCATTAACTTCTTTGCTATATCTTATATTTCTGACATTTTCTAATTTTTGCATTGTTCAAGGGCTAGCTGGTATTTTCTATCTGGGCTCTCTCAGAATACAGATTCTTCACAAGACTAGACAGTTTCATTAAATTAGATCTACTAAGTAGCATACCTGATCTGCTTCTTGCAACAGACAGTAGCACACCTACAGGTTTAATCTCATAAAAAATATAACAAACACATAAACTCTGGGTGATCCACAGATACTGGAAGACTTGGGATACAATACAAAGAGGTAGTTAAGCATCAAGACTGTTGGTGGAATACAGAATACTTACAAACGCATAGCATGAATGAAGGTAATAGCATAGAAAACAAAGAATGATATGTGCCATACATAACATCTGGCAGTGTATTAAAATATTGTTATAGAGAGCTATTAATCATCTGAAAGTTGGTAGGATACAGATTAAGCATCCCTACTTAAGTAAATGATGCTATACTGCAATTCTATATACATAAGGACATCCACATTCAAAAATAAAACTCAAATTGAAATACATATTTACACAGGCCATACTTGTCTATTGATAAGTAAAGGGTCTACAGAAGTATTTACACAAGACATAACCAACTGCCTACAAATACTAAATACCCCCATAACCTTTTGGTATTACTTCAGTATACAGTTGTTCCTTGATATGCAATTGTGAAATCTAACACCTGATGTGATGCCCAACAGAGCTGTGCAGTGCAACAAACCTGTAAGGTTAAACACTTCATTACTAAAATGCAAATGAAAACAAGCATGCAGGAAGCTAGCATATCTTACATGGGATAACATATGGTTCACACCTCTGCACACTGGCTGCTATAAAATTGTTTTTTATACAAAATGATTTTATAGACATTTGACTGGAAAATATTAACAGTGATTATAAACTTGTTCTGAAAGAAATATATTTATTTGACTTCTATATAAATATTAATTTGCATATAACAGAATGTATATACATTACTGTGCTTACACTTTAATATAAGCTGTTGTCTTCTGTGCTATATGAACAGTTTAGATGAGAAGATGTTTAAATACCTCAGTATACTGAACATTTGTTGCCTTAATTACTCAGAGTTACTTTGCTAATTACTGGAAAGTAATATTAATGAGCAGATTTAACTCTTCAAAATGTTCTACATTTGTTAGTGAAATATGTAATTTTATTTTATACAAAACTGGCTTTAAATCATTTCAAGCATTTTTATGATTATGTCATCAAATCAGGGAATTTTCATTCCATGATGGGAGATTTGAATGTATATAAGTTTGAAATTGTGCTTTTGTTTTTATGTGTATATATATTTAAAATTGTATATAGTTCACATAATTTTCTTACAAGAAACACATTTGTTTTGTTTTGGGTTTTTTCTTTTTTTGTTATTTTTTATTTTTACAAGAAATGCATTTGTTATCTGAATATGTAGATAAATTGATGATAAAAGGTTATTCAGCTTTTGTGAGCTCTTATTTTAAATCAAAAAGGAGTGGTACTCTTATTCTTTGGAGAAATTCATTACCTAGGCCTAAAATATTAAATACCTATTCAGATAACAATGGCATGGTGGGTTTATCAGTAGTAGAAATTGATTAAAAAACATACTTTTGTGAATTCTTACTGAATACCTGGAATTAGAGCCAAAGTTGCTAAGAAATATTTGGATATTATAACCTGACATACAAAAGGTGAATTGATTATTGCAGGAGATTTTATCTGTATTCTTTCTAGTAAAGACACAACTACTGATAAGATTCCTAAGCTTTCCTCAGTAGCTAAACACTTACATCCTTTTATTAATTCTCAACATTTGAGAGATACCTATGATATTAACTCAACTAACTCTCTTAACTTTACACATTAATATTACAGCTTTGAAAGTCAAACACTGATACTGTTTTTACTTCTAGTAGTTTATTTACTAAAATTGAAGTTGTATTGACAACTTCATGTCTTTTTATCTGACCACAATGTTATTACATTGACATTAATGTTAAGGCCAAGTAATTTGATTTACTATCAGAGAATCCCTGCTTATATAGTAAAATGAAAATACTTTAAGGAATGATTTCTAAAAGAAGTAGATCAATACATTGAAATTAATAATAACGGGCAAGTTTCAGAAGCAATTCTCTTGGATTCTTTAATAGCTTATCTATATGGAAGAATTAAAAATGTAAAAAAGAGTGGGCTAGGGAGTTGATATCTCTGCAGTCTAATACAGATAAATTGAAATCCAATTTAAAACCTTATGACAAATTGGTAAATACTGAGTTCAAAATATTAAATCAGAAATATATTGATGTACATCACTGTATAATATCAATAAGTCGGGAAAAATTAAAATTATAAACTTACTCAATAAAGTCAAAAAGCTTTCACAGGTTGGCTGTTAGATCTAAGAAAAAATACATTCTAATCATATTAAAGAAATAATTTCCAAACAAGGTGATGAAAATAAAAAAAGTGATTGATTTAAAAGACATACTAGAATGCTTTAGGAAATATCATGAAGAAATTAATAACAAAGAGGCAAACTTATAAATCAACATCATAACCAATGTCTTTTTGAAAGACAATATAAGGTTTCAATTAACCAAAAAAACAAAGATCTAAAATTGGTAAGTCCTTCTCTTTTAAGGAATTAAAAGCTCAAACTAATAATCTTAAACCAAATGAAGCCCTTGTTCTTAATGGTATAATCCAAGAATTTCAAAGTAAACCACAGGTCAGGAACACGAAGTTCAAAAAACTTTTCTGCTTTAATCCACATTCATTAAAATACAATAAAAATTTGCTTTTAATCAACAGACTCAAAAATCAGTAAGCGCTTTCATCCAACTCGGACTTCCTCAGACTGAATAATATAATAAAATACTACTAGCTTAAAATACTGCTAAAACAAACACATGACCATTTACTTATGATGTAACTTCCTCTTTTTTAAATATGCAACAAAATCAGACCTATCATTCATTCCAGGTGGATAGCATGCATTCAGTTTAACTTGCCAAACATATTCCTTCCACCCGAGCTCATCTTCAGCATCAAATCTATCGTGCACATTTATCACTTTGTCTAACACAATAAACATGAAATTCACATGACAACTTGCATTATTTTTATAATGTTTACCAAAAGCATTTTTTTCATCTTTCACAGATACTGCATATTTATGCTTATAAATGTGTTTGTTTAATTCTCTAGTTGTCCACCCCACATAAAATGAATTGCAGGACATACATACATATGCCTAAATAAACAATAAATCTTGATTTGCAGCTATATTTTCCTTGTATTGTTATCACATGCCCTCCCACTGTTAGTTGTTTAACATCTGTCATCAAGAAGTTACACATATTACAATTTAAACACTTATACATTCCTGTATTAATAACCCTATTCTGTGTGGGTAGAGAAATGGGGGGGGGGGGATTTAATCTAGCTTGAAATAAATTTTTAAAACTTCGTCCCTCTATCTCCCACAACTTTCATCATCTCTGCATCTGAATTAAATAATTTCCAGTTATTAATAACAATATTTTTAATGGAAAAAGTATCTATGCTGTTTTCTATCTACATCAACGTCACAAATCCCAGAATTATACAAATTATTCCAAGAGAATATTTTAAATATCCTATTAAAAGTCTTTGAACAAGTTAAACATATGTCAACCATCCCCCTTCCTGGAAATATTCCCTGATATCTTCTATCTTGAAACCAAATAAAGATTCTAACTTATGTTCTTCTTACTGTCCTATATCATTACTAAATGTTGATTATAAAATATGCATGTCTATTCAAGACTGAACCTTATTAAGCAAAGATTAATAAATGATGATCAGACTGGTTTTATGCTACATAGAAAAGTTCAGTTTAACATAACAAGACATAATACTTTAATAGACCTGGCTAATAAAAACAAAAAAGAACTAACTATAATAAGTCTACATATAAATAAGGCTTTTGATTTTATAGTTGGAATTATTTGTTCAAAGCACTTAATTAGTATAAATTTGCCCTAGATTGTATACATCTTATAACTAATCTATATAGTAAATAATTTTCTTTTATTAAAATTGGGTATTTTCTTTCTAACTCTTTAAAAATATTAAAAGGTACAAAACAGGGCTGTCCCTTGTTACCTCTATTATTTGATCTAGCAATTGAACCTTTCACAAACTTTATTAGTTCTAATAGCAAAATTCAGGGATTCTTGATAACTGAAATTTATTACTGTAAAATTCAGTCATTTGCACATTGCATTACTAGTTTGAAAAAGTGTCAGGTTTAATGTGTAACCCTGATAAAACAGAAACTTTACTTATTAACAAAAAAGTTAGTAATTATTTAAGAAACTATAAGAATTTGATTTGGGACACTTCACAAATTAATTATCTTGGAATTATAATTAAATTTACTGTAAATTATTCAATAGCAGTAAATTGCAGTAATTTAATAGACAGTATTACTAAAATAATTATTAATTGGAACATTTTTACAATGAAAGATAGACTTCCTTTAATAAAAATGATAATCCTACCAAAAATACTTTTCTATCTACAATCATTAATTATTCTCCCTCCTAAAAAAACTTTTAAGAAATTAAATTCTAATCTTCTTAATATTCTCTAGTTCCCCAATAAACCAATAATATCCTTTGACTGGCATGTTAAAAAGTTGGCAATACGGTGGATTAAATTTTACAAATGTTGAATTATATGCTAAATCCATAATTCTCAATTTAATATCTCTATGGTTAAATTCATCTCACCAATCCAATTGGAAATTCATGAAAGATTAATAAATAATAACAGCTATATTGAAGAATCTTTCTCTAAATTTGGAATTAATTAATTATATTGGATCTTGAAAGACTTATGTTTAAATGAAAAGAAAAATATTATTTCTCTCTCTTTACTGATTACATCGTTACAAATTTTAAAAGATTAAATGACTTCTAATTATATAGCTAAAGATATATTGTTTTTATTGTTCTGTATATTAAATACTACATGTTGTTTGGGAGCTTTTAATATAAACAAAATGCTAGACGTTAGAGACGTAAATTTAATCTTTTGGCATAAATTCTTAATCAGAAATAAATCACAAAATACAGATTATCTTCTTGCAAGACATTGTTTAGAAAATAACTGGTTGACTATACAATCTTGTAAAAATTATGTTAGTGATAAAATCAAAATCTCCATGGATTTTCAAAAAAAAAAAAAACACATTCCAAAGATAGTTGAGTTTTTTCAGAATCAATAGTAACTCAAATAAGAATATATCATATATATCAATTGTTTGTGTCTTTCAGCTTTATATCAATAATTTATAAAATAATAAGAGAAGACTTTGGTTTCACAGATTTATTATTTTGAAATTACTCAACTAAGATTAATGTTAAGGCCTTTTCTGATGAAGATAAATGCTTAACTCTTAAATCTGTGGGAACATCTACATATTTATATTGGAAGATTTCTTCACATGGCTTTTTTAACTCCATGTAAAGCAGCTTTAATATGTAACTATGGGAAAATGAATTGTTGGAGGTGTAATGAAGTCTCGATTGCACTTTTGTTTCATATGATATTGGATTGTAAAAGTGCTTTTTGGGTTGAAGTTAGACATTTTGCCCAAGTTTTGTGGAAAGATAACTATTATTTATAACTCCTTGATCTTATTTAATGCTCCAGTTCCAGATTCCATTACTATGGTGTATATTCCTCTCCTTTGGTCCATTGGAACTACAGAAATAAAAATACTTACAAAAAAATTGGAAGTGTAAAACTACTCTTTCTTTCACTGAATTCATTAATTTAGCAAGAAAATGTCTACAAAAAAGAAATGTCAACTGCCAAAATGAGAACTTTGAATATTTACCAGTTTAGATTTTGGTCAAAAGTAAATTACTTAATAAATTTTAATGATTTAGCCTTCGATGTTTGGTTTTGTTGTGGACTTGTGTAAATAGTTATGTTTTTGTTCTATTCATCTGTAAATAATTTTCTACAATCTTTGTTTTAAATTAAAATTTGTTAAAAAAATAAAATCTGTACAACAGGAAGACACTGTATGCTACAGTAACATCTTAAATAGTTAGCTACTTAGCTTGTTTGCCAATGTAGAAGAGTGATCACCACAGACCATATGCAGGCACACCATGGGTGAAGAAATTCATAAAAGAAATAAAGTAGAAATAATTCACACATATGGAGTAATTACAGAAGGTAGAGACTCCTGACGACAACTGAAACTCTGAACAAATATTAACAGAGTAAAAAACAAATGTGATTAATTGTAGACGTGAATATGGTAAGCAAGCAGCAGGTGAGAACACATGGTGAAAGTGGAACTGATGTAGGTGAGGGGAGACTTAGCTGATGCATCCAGTTGTGCTCTGAAAGCAAAGAAAGAGATTTCTATTTTGTGAGGGAAAAATGACTGCCAGAAATGGGTACAAGAATGGAGAAGGAGGGTCATTACAGTGCAGTTTGGTTTGTGGGATCTGAAGTAAGTTAAATGGTAGACACTGAGGAGGTTGTATGGAATAGTTTTATTATGGAGTTTGGCAGCAAAAGGTGAGAAGGTACCTGGTTGAAGTAGTTTGAAAAGAAGAGACCCTAGGAGAAGCTCAACTTGTAGAAGAATTGGAGACAGTGGGATATGGAGGGGATTGGAAATAAATCAAGAGATTTTCTTTTTCAATGGACTGCAGAGTGGTTGCATTTTATTAAATTATTTCACATTAGATGAAACACGGTACTATAGCTGTTGATTAATGTTCTTCTCCTATTAAAGCACTCAGCAGTACAGAAGAGAGTACACTATGGTACGATACCATTTCAGGCACTTCTACAGTTAGAGCATATAGCACAGAAGCACTCTGCATCCTTTAAATAATACATTATTTGCTCAGAAGGTAGTACTATCATTTGTTATGGTATACAGAAGCACTTTGTGTCCTACATTTGAATAGCACATCAGCTTCTTGAGTGCATT
>NC_056748.1:1009580351-1009605351 GCF_019279795.1 Protopterus annectens | reverse complement strand
ATGTATATATATATATATATATATATATATATATATATATATATATATGGGTCTACTACTAATTACCGACACGACGATTCCCCGACGGAAAACTCACCGACGCCAGATGACCGACATCACACAAACCCGACAACGCAAAACACCGAACACCATTACACCGAACACCATTACACCGACACACGGAACGTAAACAACACGCGACACTACATAGCATACACACTAGCCCTGACCCAAACCCTAACCCTAAGGTCCGACACTATCGCACACTTCACCTACCTGCACCCTAACCCTAACTCACTTAACCCACCCCTAGCCCAAGCTCCGACACTAACGCACACATCACCTACCTGCACCCTAACCCTAACTCACTTAACCCACCCCTAGCCCAAGCTCCGACACTAACGCACACTTCACCTACCTGCACCCTAACCCTAACTCACTTAACCCACCCCTAGCCCAAGCTCCGACACTAACGCACACATCACCTACCTGCACCCTAACCCTAACTCACTTAACCCATCCCTAAACTACAGTCCCTCACTAGCACACACTTACCTTACCCAAACCATACCTCCGACACGAACACACACTCACCTTTCCCACAGCCTAACCCGACATCCCACAATCTCGAGCACTTACCTGACCGCTCCTAACTCCGTCACCATCGCACACTTACCGCGTCGCGATCGCACATTCCCTTGCCGGTCTTTCCGCTGTCGGCAAATCACCCTGTCGGTACACTTACCTGTCGGTCATCTGGCGTCGGTGAGTTTTCCGTCGGGGAATCGTCGTTTCGGGCATTAGTAGTAGACCCATATATATATATATATATATATATATATATATATATATATATATACACACACACACACACACACACACACACACATATAGATACATATAAGCACTGTTAGCATGTTGAGACCTGAGGTAGTGTTCATACAGATTAGTAGTAAATATATATTTATATATGTATAAATATGTATATATATATATATATATATATATATATATATATATATATATATATATTACTGTTAGCACGTTTAGATTTGAGGTAGTGTTTGTACTGACTAGTGGTAATTTTGACAAAGCACTGGGGAATTCATGTATTATTTTCAGTAAGTGCCACAGGATCTTTGCCAACTCAGGCAGATGGTATATCAACAATATAACCCTCTGTTATGCTAAGTAATAGAAAATTATCCCAAGTAGCAGGAAGGGCGGGTATGGAACCAACAACCTTTTGATCATATAAGCTTCAAAGACAAATGCTTTCCTTGTTGAGCTACTGATATTAATAATGCAATACTGATAATATGAATATTTGGAAGCTATGTTGTTGCAGAGATGACAGGCTACAAAATATGTGTGATGATGTTTGGCCTATTTAGGAATGACTGCTGGCTGACAGCTGTCCTCATTTAAAAAAGTACAATTTTACAAGTTTGTATTACCACATCATAATTAAGTTTTAACTTTGCAATTAAGTATTTTTAGGTGGAATCACATTGTGAAAGTCTGGACAGTCCTTTAATAGGAAGCAATTAACCTAATAAATCTTTTAATTTGTTTCTTGGAAATGGGACTAACTCTTTAACACTTGCATGGCAAATGACCTGGAAGACTCGCTCCTTTTTTTAGCTATGCACATCTTTACTCTTTTGAGAGAGATTACAAGAACTTTCCCATTAGCCATTTGCTGACTTTGCTTCTACTGTTATTGCCTGCAGTTGGCACCCCCGTAATGTGTGTTAATTAAACATAATTATTCTTGCTTGATCAGACAGCTATGAACAGCGGTGTTTTCTGTGTAGCTCAGAAACTAATTCCAGTACTTGCCTGGACGTATATGTATAACAGTACAAAAAAAATTTTTCATCTTAAGCGGAAATAGAGTACCTGTGGATACATACTGACAGATGCCCTGGGTTGGTTTAGGTCACATTTATATACCACCACACTGGTGCTTTCATGGAAAAGTATGGATGCAACCAGGCAGCTAAAGATAACTTATTTAGGCACATTTTCACTTGGAAAGTATCCAGTTACAGTATATATTTGATTTATGCTTCATTTAAGTTGCATTTTCCAAAAGCACACATATGCAGACATACACATTAAAAAATACTGAAATGCATGGTGGTTGCAATACCTAATTTCTACTACTGATGCAGATAGGGATTTTGAATTTTTTTGTGGATTTCTGGCAGACACAAGGGTCATAACCAAAGGTCCCCCAAGATGAAAGGTCAATTAAAGGGTGATACGCATACTCAGTAGATCACCAGTAGTTTTTTTTAATTTTTATTTTTATGTGAGGTCACCTTCAATGGAAAAGCATGTTTTGCTCACTTCTTACCTACAGTTCTGTTTCACTCTCTCACAAAGCCCTTAACTTGTTAATTTAATTTTATGGGTAGCATTGTGGTTTGTCCTGCTCTCTCATTGCACTTAGTTCTGCAGTTTAAATCTTGGGTGGGGTGTCTTCTGAGCAGAGTCTTCACAACCCTCTTGTGTCTATATGAGATTTTGATAGGCACCTGAGTTTCCTTCCACAATGCAAAACTGTGCTGCAGGTGAATAACATTGCTCCAAAAACTGTGCTGTATGTGAATTGTATTCCTCCAATAACTGTACTGTATGTGAATTGCATTTCTCCAAATTGCCTACATGTGACTGAGAATGCATCAGTGTACACACCCTGCTGTGAGTTGGTACCCTGTTCAAGATTAGTTCCTCAGCATTTCTCACAGTGAGTGCCAATGTAGGTTTTGTGTCTCTCACAACCCTAAACTGGATTAAGTGTTAATTGGATATTAAATTAATGAATTTTTGTATACGTTGTCTGAACCCCTATGGTCAGGCACACTGATACAGAACAGATGCAGTTATAGTATGGGCTCTAATTTTAATGAAATGTCCTCATGTCTGGTTTTCAAGTTTAAGTTAAAAGCTCTACTCTGATTATGTGACTGCTCAAAACTGTACATTATGCAAGTGAAGATTTTAGGAATCAAACCCTTGCTGTGAAGGTTGTAGCTTAATTGTGTTATGTCCCCTTACCTGCTGAGCCATACTGGCAGTATTTAGACCATACAGCTACAAAAATGATGTAATGCAAAAATGAATGATTCACATTACCCAGAGAGTATCTACATTCAGTTGTTCATTCTTCCTCATCTTTCATTTGTATTACAGGCAATTCAAATTTCTCCTGACATTCATTTTTAGATAAGATTAAATGGATGGCCCAAACTTTTATTTGGAAAAACAAGACTCCTGGAGTGGGCTGGCAAAAAAAAAATACAATCCAGAAGAAAGGGGAGGTCTCTGCATGCAAAACTTTATGCTTTATTGAGGAATAGCATAAATAAGGCTATTTTATTTATGGCTCACCCCCAGGCTGCTGTATTTCTTTGCAGATTCTGGGTTAACAAATATGTCAAGTGTGGGGTTACTCAAGCATGATAGTCATTTGAGGAAGGATTAGGGGTTAAGAGTTGATTTACTCAAAGGAATTTGAACCAAGCCTCAAATGGTCCATAGACAAACTGGGATTGAATCATAGGAAAGAGTTGTTAGTGCCAACTAAGTATTGTTTGCAAAGAACCACTACCCATTAGTAATTATTAGGTTGGACTCGAATCATCAATTGCCAAAATTTGGGCAGCAGTTAAATATTATTCTAAAGTACTGACCCGGCAATAGTGTTTGGATAGTTTATATACCAGCAAGGGAATTATTTTCTTTATAAAATCTTAGTGAGTTTTCTAGACAAGATAACTTGATTGTAGGTAAACTAGGCCTCCTTTAGTCTAATTCGATACTGTATCTTCATGAAGAGGAATGGGAAAATTAGAAAGTTATTAGTAAAATGTATTCAACTGTTCAGTTAATACAAGAACCCATGTTGCAAACAATTACTCATGACTAGAGGACACCTGTGAGCCCAAGCAAAATGGCTGCTTAGGCGTGGAGCTCTGCACAAAATTCATAGAAAAGTTAGACATTATGAGTTTCCCATGGAGAAGAAAGAAAAAAAGTCCAGGATGAGGGAAAAGGGATACAGGATCAACAGACAACAGCATTTAAAGTGGATCATCAAGAGGAACAGCTCAGTAAGTGATTCTAAAAGCTGATGGAAGTTGTTGAAGGCATGGAATCCAGGAGAGAACATATAGGAAGTACTGAAAAAGAAGTGAAGTAAAGGAAAGAGTCCAGGATTATAAAGGTGGCACAGTAGAAATAAGAGTGGAGGGGCAGAATCACTGCAGAATTCTAAACAAGCTAGACAGGCTAATAAAACAGCAATCATGGAAATTGGGTGGCCTAGAAAAGAAATTCAAAGCAGTAACATTAGGATAATTGGCATGTCTGAACAGATTTCAGAAATAAAGCTTGAACATTTTATGCTAAAAACTTTTAGACAGACCAAGAGGAAAAATCATTCTGCAACTGATAGAGGAAATTATAAGAGAGAGAAGGTGAGAAATAGTAGTATGTTGAATCATACTGCACGCACACGTATTTAAGTTCCATCTCAAGGGCTTTGTTAGAGAAAATTTTAAGTTGTTAACCCTATAGTTTATACTATGCTTTTCAATAAAACTTGAAGAAGTTACCTATTATCCATACGTCATTCATTTGTAGGAGCTATCAATGTGGTCTTCTAGCTTTTCCCCAAATTTCTAATGCCAGCAAATCGTTGGCTGCAGGAAGTTGGGCCCGCTTTGCCAAAGGCTTTCCCACCAATAACCAAAGTATACAAAATCTGGAACCTCATGGGATAGATATACCCAGGAACAATCAACTTTTATGTGGTGGGAGGTCAGTATTCTTAGTTTACAAGCTTGAAGGAGAGCCGAGCAAGTAATAATGTGACTCTTGTTGTCATAAATAACTGGCTTTCTTTAAGAGCAAGCAATGATATACAAAGGCTCAAAAAGATCAGACAGGGTGTAAATCTTCATAGTTTGGGGTCATGTTTAGCAAACTAATGTTCGTGGAGGCAATGAGAGCAATAACAGGGAGCGTGTACTCAAGCATGGATATTTGCCAATTTATGCCAGCTACACTTCATGCTTCCATCACAAGGTGATTAGAAATGTTATAGCTATGTCTGATGTGCAGAGTCTCTAATGATCTTATGATGGAAGCATGAGGAGGACTTTACAGCAATGTCTGAAGTGCTATAGTATATTATCCTTTCATAATACCACATGAGACTTACATGACAAGGTCAGGTCTAGCCAGACAACTAAGTATTTTAGCTGATCTACTTGTAATACTATCTTGGTTTTCTAGAACAGTTTCTGTAAAGAGGATCTTCCAGTCCATCCTTCACATATACATACATGAATTTCAAGGAACTGTCAAAAAAGGTAAATGCCTATTCCTGATTTCCTTATGTGAACAGCATTGCAGCACTTTTTTTTAAGTTTGCAAACCAATAATTTCAGTATTACCAATGCTAACAGTCAAAGAGTGAGACAAAACATAAATGCCTTCATTCTGTATTCTAACTTCCTAAGGCCTCTCCATTTATTTATTTTTTTAAATTGTTGGGATACATCATCTAAAACCTGAAGCTGCAATGGGAGTTTCATCCATAATCAAAGAACAATGTCAGTCGCAAGCTTGCCTCTATTAGATGTCTAACTAATCTTTAAAATACACTTTGAGATGGGATGACATAATGGTTTTCATGAACACAAAGTTTAAGTCTATTTAACACTTTAAAAACATACTTTCTATAACACCTAAAAGCTAGATGTAACTATAAGATAAGCTTATAGGAATTACACTAAACTTCCCATCCAACTACCAAAGAAAGGATCATAAGGATAATTTCCCTTCTACTTACTAGCTATATGGCAATACTATTCCACATTCAACATAGGGAGGTATCTTGCTCAGAAGTCATAATCAGGTTATAATTGGTGGAGCATTCAAACAAGCCACTAGGCATTGATTAGGCCTAATGAGGTGGCACAGGGGTGCAGTGGTTAGCATTGTTGCCTCACAGCAATAGGTTTTCCGGTTTGATTCTCAGCTTGGGTGCCTTCTTTGTGGACTCTGTATGCTCTCCCTGCATTTGAATGGATTTCCTCTGGGTGCTCCAATTTCCTCCCACATTTCAAAGACATGCACCTGGAGCGTTTCTCCCCAGACCTCCGCTAAAAATGGGTTCTGTCCCAGTCAGACTTTCCCAGTAAACAAATGTTAAATAAATACATTAAATGCTTACTACTTTAATTTAGCAAACATTGCAATACTGTAACCCCAGTGACCACATTCATACTTTATTTTGCATCCTCTTTTATTCTGATACATTTATGTCGATGGACATAAATTATGAGTCTTGTGTGTTGCCTTGTTACTATTTATTGTTTTGCAGAAACTTGATAATCCATACAAATAGCATACATTAAAGTTGTGTAAAAGAAGTGGAATTCAGCATTACATTAGCAAGAGTTTATGCTCCAACTACTGATGCTGAGGAAGCGGAGGTTTGATCAGTCTTACGAGGATTATTTACAGCACCTGTTTGAAATAACACCAAAAAAAGATATTTCATTCAACCCAGGTGATTGGAATGATAAACTTGGTAGTCAAACTAAAATTAGATAAAATGGGCAGGTTTGGCCTTGGATTACAAAATGAAGACAGGTGTAGACTGGTCAAAGTCTGCGAAGATAATTCACTAATCATAGCAAACACTCTTTCAGCCTAAGAAGTGGTTTTATACATGGATTTAGCAGATGCTCAGTACTGAAATCAGACTGAATACTTTGCAGTAAGAGATGGGAGGATTCTGTACAGTCAGCAAAAAGAAGATTTGGAGCTGACTTTGGCTCAGACCATCAAATTCATATCATAAAGTTTAGAATTAAATTAAAGAAAACAAGAAAAGTGCCTATGGCAGTGAGATCAACAATATTCCAAATTAATATGTATTTGAGGTGAAGATAGATTTAAGGGATTAGACTAGGTAGACAAAGGTAGTTTCCAGGAAGTGGCAACAAAAATATTTCATATAAAAAGAAGACTATGAAGACAAAATGGCTGCCTAATAAGGATTTAGAAGTGCCTGAGGAAAGGAGAGCAAAACATGATGGAGATATGAACAATATATCAAACTGAATTCAGAGTTTCAAAGAATACATGAAGACATAATAGGGCATATTTTAATGAGCAGAGAAAAGAACTAGAATACAAAACAGTGAGAAATACAATATTGATAGTATTAAGGGGAAACTTCCCCATAAAAATTGGTATTATAAAAGACAAAGATGGGAGTGACCTGAGAAAACCAGGTGACATTAAGAAAAGATAGCAGAAATATATAAAATAGCTATACAAAATGGACCTGAATGTTACTAATGCATTCAAATGTGTGTTCTCAGATCTAGAGACAGACATCCTGAAGAGTAAAATTAAATGGGGATCTAGAAAACGTTACTAAAAGAAGGATGCAGGTAGTGATGGAAATACAACTGAATTGTTTAAAATCTTGCAAAATTATACTGTTACAATGCAGCATGGAATTTGCCAACAAATATGGAAAAACAGTAAACAGGACAATGGCCATTGCATTGGAAATTAACAGTTTAGATTCAAATTCCAAAAAAGAGAAATGCTAAAGAATGCTCAAATTAGCAAAAAAATATACTTGCTTCACATGCCAGTAAGATAATACTCAAGATCCTCCAAGCTAGACTTCAGAGATATATGGAATGAGAACTGCCAGATGTGTAAGTTGATTTTTGATGTGGCAGCGGCACAAGAGATCAAATTGCCACCATCTGCTGGATAATGGAGAAAGTAAGGAAGTTCCAGAAAAAATATTTCTGCTTTATTAACTGCTCTAAAACCTTAGTCTCTGTTGACCATAACAAACTGTGGCACGTTTTTAGAGAAATGCGAATACCAGGTTACATTATTTACCTGGTAAGGAATCTATATCCAGAACAAGAAGCAAGAGTTAGAAGTGAATATGGAAAAACTGACTGTTTCAAGATTCCAATGCGAGTATGACAAGCCTGTATAATGACACTTTATTTATTCAATTTATACATTGAATAAACCATGAGAAATACTGGGTTAGAGGAATCAGATGTTGCAATCAAATAGTTGCAAGAAACATTAACCATCTTAGGTATGCAGATGATACCACTCTGGTAGCCATAAGTGAAGAAACACTGAATAAATACCCTGCTTATGAATCTGAAAGCAGAAAGTGCACAAGTTAGTTTGTTGCTTCAACATAAAAAAAAATAAAATTATATCATCTAATCTTATCAGCTATTTGAAAATAGATGAGGAAGATGTGGAGGCAGTAACAGATTTCATTTTCTTGGGCTGAAAGGTCTCTGTAGATGATGATTGCAGCCATGAAATAAAAGACTCTTGACTTTTGTAAGGAAACCTATGGGGACTCTGGATAACATTCTAAAGAGCAAAGACATCACACTGTCAACAAAGGTTGAATATAGTCAATGATAAGTTTTTTCCTTAATAATAAAATATAGCTGTGAGAGCTGAACTATAAGTAAGGAACAGTTTCTGACAGGCCTATCATCCTAAAGTCCTTGAGGCCAAGAAGAGACAGGCTTGACCAAATGACTAAACAACAAACTAAGTCGGCAACATGGCTTAATACAGTTAAGAAGACATACTTTCCTGATGGGGTCTGCTTAAAATAACTATCAGGAATATAAACAAAGCAAAATATTTATATAGGGGTGGATACAATGGGAGGCAGTACAGGGGTGCACAGAAGTCATGTGCTCCCCTCCACCATAATAGTGTGTACCTCATGGAGTGCTCTAGTCCCTGAGAATACTAAAAAGTGCTTCATGTTGGGAATGGTAAAACAAATGTTTGACGCTTTTGGCTGAGCTTATGCAATTGTTCATGAGAGCATCATGCAAGTGTGGTTGACTCTTTAGCATGACTTTTGAATGACTTCTGGTTGGGAGATTAAGTGAAGTAGACATGTCCATTACTACATTTTAAGCAGTCAGTTGGGAAAAGCAAGGAAGAGTTTTTAGGAACGTGGTGTGGTTACTACATTTTATTCAGAGTGCAATGCCCCAGTTAGACTTGGGGTCAATAGTGGAGTTATTTGGACATAGAAAAAGTCCAACCCTACACCCTTTAGGCAGCATTAAGAGCTTGGAGCCGTAATCCTCAACACAAAACATCCCTTAACTTCTTTTTTTAGTAAGTCAGTCATTAGGGTTTCTTAGTTCTCATTGTCTAGAAAATGCATGCTCGTGCAGCACAGTTCTTTTAACATGTTAAGTAAATTAGAGTTGTCTGACACTTAAGGCTCTGAGCTGTTAATGAACTGCTTCCTGTAGTCTAAGGTATATGGTTTGAATCCTCCCACCTCCATTTGCCTATGGTATGACTGTGAGCAAGTAATCAGACAATACTCTTCTGTCACCCTGGAAAAGGAGCACTTTTTCTAGTGGGCTTACCTGATTAACAAGCAGATAAAAACAGTGTTTAAAATGTGTCCCTTTTGCTCCACCCACCACCCTCAACTATTTTTGGCATTTTACAGAATTCTTGAGCAAAGAAACTGACAATTATTCCTTGTATACCATGTGACTTTCTGATAAGCTGTTGTGGATTACATCCACTAAATAATGTCAAGCATATCAGATGCGTCCTTCATGAAATGCTTGCTCATGCAATTAACTACATAAGATAACGATTTCAAATCTGTTCCTGATTGTTGGGTCTATATCTTGGATTCTTGAACTAAAAGACTGGGATGGCATGGGGGTACAATGCGATGCATTGTATGGTTCTCACAGAAGTGAACCGAAATACATTTCAGGCCATTATTTATGTATTTGCTCATTCATTTTATCACAATCAAATATCTGAATGTATAGTTATGTCTATGTGTGTGAATTTGTGTTTATGTGTATCCTGCATCTTAGAATAGTTATGGTGTAAAGGAAGGACTTGATTCTAGTAAACGGGAGCTTCAACATATGAGCCATGTTCTTTGGGTACAATCCCTGATTTCCTTGTTTTGTTGTCTGTTGCTAGTGTGCTTATTTGTCTGTGAATAAAAAGCAAATACAGTGAAGAAATAGTAAATATTCTACATTTCCCCCACTTGATTCACCTTAGAATAGTACAGTTTTCCATATTTTGAAGATGGAATGTTGACCATGGCTACAGTATATTTAATTATTTTGCTTGTCAGTTCTATGGATGTTTATGGTAATGTCAAACCATAGTAAACTTTCTATAAATTAAGAAGCTTCTGTTTATATAGTTTTAATTATTTCAGTCATTAAAAGTAAAATGTATTAAAGTCTTCTGCTGGATCTTGTTCATGGACAGTTATAACATTCAGAAAATCCTAACTACATAATTTAAAACACCACACATCCAAGAAAAGTATTGAAATCATGGAATGGGTTATTGTGAGCAGACATCCCTCTTTGACTGCTTCCCGCACCTCTCAACTCTCCCTTTTTTTTTTTTTGTTTTTTGCAGAATGTCTCTGATGTTGCTTCAATTATTTGTCCTGTCCCTCATAACACTTTTAATTTTCTGATAAATCACTTGTGATTACAGTCAGTCAGTAATGCCAGTCGTTACAGTTTTATACTTCTTATAACAGGGAACTTCCCCTTTTCTTTCTGATAAGTGCTGTGGTATCCTGGCCAAATTTTTATTTATTTATTTATCATTTGTTGACCGGGAAAGTCCGACTAGGTTCCACAGAGCCTGTTTTCAGCGGAGGCCCGGGGAGAAATCCTCCAGATGCATGTCTTTGGAAAGTGGGAGGAAACCGGAGTACCCGGAGGAAACCCACGCGAACACAGGGAGAACATGCAAACTCCACACAGAAGGCACCCCAGCCAAAAATCGAACCGGAGAACCTCTTGCTGTGAGGTGACAACGTTAACCACTATACCACTGCACCGCCCAAATTTCCCCTAATCATTATAAATACCATCTCAACTCTCCCCTGAAAATAAGCCATTGGCCCAGTGGGACTAATTTGGTCAACAAAAAGTATAAATATATTATGGTTGCCACTGTGTCTCAGTTATTTCATTATATCTTTGTACTCTGACTATTTCAATGCTTCAGAATCATTATGTGGCTATGGTTATTGTTATATCTCAATGGACTTAGCTCTGTAAAGTGATTGTGCACTCCTGAGTGAGCCATCCTTCAGATGAGATGTAAAACTGAGGTCCTGCTTGAATTGGTGGTTACCTCAGGTGGATGTAAAAGATCCCATGGCACCTAATGAAAAGAGAAGTGGAAGTTCTCTGATGTCCTGGTCAAATTTTCCTTAAAAGTATAAGTACCACCTCAGGTGTCCCCTGAAAAGAAATAACTAGCCTAGTGGGACTAGTACAAAAAACAAAGCCTAAATAAAAAATAAAATAAAGGCTAGATCATTAATAAATAAATACATAAATGAATGAAATAAAATACAAGTAAATTAATAAATAAGTGGCACATCCTGTATATACAAAAGCATTTATCTTACATTCTATATCACTATGTGGTCCTATGGGTTTGCAACCCTGATCCACAGATGCAGTTCCCTGTTTGCTGAACTGCTTAATTTATTTCTGTTTCCTGTCTCAAATGGCATTGATATTCATCTCTTGGTTGACTTGTGCTGTCCTCCTATGTCTGATCTGATGGGCTGACTGCCATTTTAAACATAATATAATGTGACAACAGCTACTTCATTCTCTGAGTTGCCCACCTTTTATTTTAAAAAGTATAATTTTCGCTGCTCTACTACACCCAAATGTATCAAGCCTGCTGCATGTGGAGGGCGATGCATACCTACATGAATACAAATACATCTACCTGAGAAAGACCCCACTGTGTCAGATTACAGCAAATTGTAACAGTCAACAAATTCAAATTATTTACAATTATATTAAACGATACTGTAATTAAAGAAATCTAGGTTCATATACTATACTGTAATTAAAAGAAATACAGGTTCATATTTTTCTCCAAATATTTACAACCAATGTTCAATGCCTTGGTGACTGCACAAATTAGATACTTAGTAGCAACTGCTCATTTTTCAGTTAAAATGAACCTTATTTTGATGATAAGGAGGTTCTTCAGAATGTTTTTCTTAAATACCTGTGGAGGTATGAAGGGTACGCATATTTGAAGTATAAACAATACTTAGCCTGTTTAGGATATTCAACTTAACATGGCAGATATCACTGACATTTTTACAGTATAATTTAAGCATTCAGCTTACACTATGAAATATTGTATAAGTAATTTAGTGTTAGCAATATTAATATAAGTATGAGATATTACATAGATTTATAATGTCAACAGTATAATACATTTTATAAGGGCAATGACAATCTATTTGCTGTTTCCCATCACAGCATTTCATGTGACATCTCTCAACAATGTATGGCTTATGGGAGAAATACAAGTGCTGGAGTCCCAAGCACTCAGAGACTACTGTCCTAAAGCCAGGGGCACAAGTGTCTCCTAGCTTAGGCAGGAGGCTGCACAAATATGAAAATGGATATGAATTCAGGTAAACACCTGACACAGCTTACCTGAACACATTACCTGAGTTCTAGCAAGGTAAGTGCAGCAGCTGTAGTGAGGGAGTTGGGGGTGGGTGTTGAAGTGTGGATTAGGGCATGGGTGAGGAAGGAAGTTTTAAGTCTAGGGAGTGGTAGGGGAATTTTAAGTTTTGTAAGTGAGAAAGGGGGATTAGGGTGAGGGATCAAGATTGAAATCTTAAGGGTTAGGGAGCTGGAAGGGGATTTTAGGGTTAACATTAAGGTCCTAGTTTGGTTGTAGAATGTTACAGGATAAGTGATTGGGATAGCTAAATAGTTAAGAGTTAGCTGGACTTCAAGCACTTACCTTTTTGAGCAAGTAGCAGGGAGTAAGTATGTTGATCTACTAGCATGTGAGCACCTGTAGTAGACATCCGACTTTCAGAAGAATGAAAATATAAATCACAAATGACAATAGTGGTTAATACTTCAGTGGCATGACACACAAGGCATACGCTCATGTCTTCATTTTGTTTCTTGGGCACAGCTTTTTCCCACACTTTCTGCATTAGATGATAAATCAACTGGTAATGAACACAGAACTAAGCAATGTTAACATGCCATATAAGAGTTATGAGTGTAAAATAACAATTCAGACAAAAGAGCCAACCGGTTATAAGGAGTTAAATACACACTCAGATTCTTGAACTCCATGCCAGATTTAGCCTTAAATTAAAAAAAAACACAAATGTTGTAAACTAATTGCAAAATTCTTCAATACGTTTTCAATATCCACCAGTAAAACTGAAATATGTCTGCACTGAGATATCTGGAAGAAAACATTCAAGCAAATAAAATAAATTATGAAAGGAAATTTGGAAAATTATGTCTAACTAAATTTCTTTAGTGGAAGTTTGTCCAAGAAATATCAATAATAAAATGACTATTCTGCCCAATATTCTTTATGGCACCCATACAGCCAATGCTAAATCAAAGGTACTATTATGGTATCCAAATAAGCAAACTACAACAGTTTTTACTATCATTTTAGCAATCAGTATGCTGTCAAATCGCTAAATAACTTGACCAAGAGTTGTCAAGATAAGAATGCTGAGGACTGATTGTTCAAACACCTGGACTTATCCCCTTTCTGGACCCATGTTAACACTTGTTCCTGTGTATAATTAGGTCAGGAGATGTGATGTTCGGCATTCCTTGAACAAGT
This sequence comes from Protopterus annectens, assembly GCF_019279795.1. Taxonomy (NCBI): domain Eukaryota; kingdom Metazoa; phylum Chordata; order Ceratodontiformes; family Protopteridae; genus Protopterus; species Protopterus annectens. Next base: position 1,009,591,578 of record NC_056748.1, on the reverse strand, counting down.
AGTCTTTGGCATTCTCATCTTGCGACTTGTGATCATGTTATTTAGAGATATGACATTGTATTGATTGTTAAAATGATAGTGAACTATGTACAACCTTATACAAAGCATGAAAAGCTAGGTGTATTTGCTTTCCCTACTATTTGGATGTATGCATTACATACATATATATATATATATATATATATATATATATATATATATATATAAATATATATATATATATATATATGTGTGTGTGTGGTGTGTGTGGCTGGTATATGTGTGTGTGTGTGTGTGTGTGTGTGTGTGTGTGTGTGTGTGTGTGTGTGTGTGTGTGTGTGTGTGCGTATGTGTGCGTGCGTATGTATGTGTGTGTGTGTGTGTGTGTGTGTGTGTGTGTGTGTGTGTGTGTGTGTGTGTGCGTGTGTGTGGCTAGGGATCTGTGAAGTTTGCTTGCCCTCCCTGTGAGCACATAGGTTTTCTCGGGTCTATATTATAATGATGAAATGTCAAAAGAACGAACACTCTTACATCGACCACAAATAAGCCTCAAAACCTCAAACAGCCACAACAGCAATTTTTTTTTCCCAAGGAAAAAAAAATGCTGGGCCAACAACAAAAAAAAAAAGAACAAAACAAATCTAAACACAAACTAATGTGGGGGGCCTTGTCTGCCACCCCCCTACTTAAATATATCAACTCAGAGATCACACTACAGTGGAGTAAACGGCAAAGCCCCGACAATGGCCCAGCATTTTTTTCCCTGGGAAAAAATCATTGTCGTGGCCATTCGAGGTTTTGCAGCTTTGTTTATTTGTGGTTGATGTAAGAGCGTTTGCTCTTTTGACGTTTTGTCTTTATAATATAGACCCAGTTTTCTCTGGGTGCTCCAGTTTCCTCCCACATTCTAAAGACACACAGTCATCATTCAATTAGCTTACCTTTTGGTTTCTGGAGATGATAAACTTGGATTTATTTCATAAACGTTTTCTCATATAGCAAGATTGTGAACTCTGTCACCAAAACATTTGTCTAATGAGATTTTTAATAATTCCCTATTTTTAAAAGTTTAATACTAATATTTTTAAATGTTTAATGCTATCAGGAATCGTATTCCACAAAAATAATATCTCTAAGTGATATATGTATACTTAATATTGATTCTACTTACAGGAACAATGAATTTCAAATTATCAACTTTAAAAGTTTTGCTGGATAGGTGAGTATCCACATCAAATAAAGTCTGGAGTGGTTGGTCATAAAACACTCTACAAGCAAATAACAATCTACCATATTTGTATCTATAATGAATAGTATATCATTTCAAAGTGTGGCATTTATCAATATATTTCATATTCTTAGCTATAAGAATCTGTTCGGTAAATTGTCTTTGTTCCCTTTCTAAGAAAGTTAAGTTGGCCAGCAGTGTGTTAACCAAAAATACCGTTATATTCTACAAAGGGTCTTCTATGTGCTTTATATAAAGCAAATAAATTTCATCTCTAGTAGTAATATTTTTAAAAATAAAACCTAACTATCATCATGTGTTGCAAATGAAAATTTGAATGAACTCGTAATACCCAAGTTTTTATAATTAACAACTTCTAGTACTACAAAAGGTAAGAGGCAAAGTGGTTTTCTAATTTTAGATTTACCAAGAAATGTGAAATTGTATTCAGTTTCACTAAACGGAAAATCCAGCTTAGATGTTCATTCACCAATTTCAGACATGTAGGAAATAATCACATCAAAATCTTCTTCACTGTTCGCAAAGAATCCATCTTTACAATCATTGCCATATTTGCTAATTTAACAATTTCTACTGAATGGAATGGTGCTAAAACTAAGTTGAATAAAAATGGACCAAGAACACATCCCTGCAGGACACCCGATAAGACATTTAACTGAGTATGACTTAATACCCTGAATCACATCCATTTGAGATCCTTCACTTAAACATGTAGATATCCATCTAATTATAAAGGGGGGTTATTTCTAAGCCATTTAATACTTAAATGATCACTTCATAAGGCAATAATTCAAAAGCCTTGGTCAGAACCAAATATTAATCTATCGCTTAGACCAAAATTTCACTAAATTGGTTAATGTAGAACATCCTTAATAAAACTATGTTGAAAGATATTGTGATCCTAAAATTTAAGTTGCTATCTAAAATTGAAAAAAGACATCTTTTAGAACATTTCCCTATAATTGATATTAGGCTAACTGGATGATGAATCTTAAATGCCAACTTATTCACTTTTTATATACTGGTGTTACTAAAGACTGCTTCCAGAAAATAAAGATTATACCATACTGCAACAATGTATTAAACATAAAGATTTCAGTGAGTTTAGAAGTAAAATTGCAAGATGAAATTTTATCAGGTGCCATAGGCTTTTTACTCTTAGGCAATGTATCACTTAATATGTCCAAGGCAATCACTGGACAAAAATTCATAAAATCAGCCACTATTTTAACATCTATAATTTTATCATAATTATTGGAAAAATACTGGTTAAATATATCAGTAATAAATTATAATCTGTTAAGAGTGTTACCATTCACCACAATAGTTCTTAATGGAGGGACATTATTTCTAGTATAATTCAAATATTTAAAAAGATTATTCTTATTGTCTGATTCTTTCACGAAACTGTTGTCATAGTTAGTCTTTACTTTTTTAATCTCTAAAATTCAAATGTGACTTGATAATAAACTTTCCTTTGGTGACTGGTTATTTTTTGAATTACATCTTTGGCTCCTGTTGTGTCTGGCACAGAGTTTTGGTGCAATCCCCTTGGTTTTGTTAACTTTCAAAATTTACTATACCTATTAATCTTTCCTTTTGCATTCAAATTACTATATATTTTGTAAACTGCCCATAGTTTCATTGTTTTTTATATAACTTTTGGAGTCTGTAGTTCCACCAGAAAGGAAGACCTTTACTATTTTTCTAAGTTTTGTAAGAAACCATAATTTATACACTTTGTCTTAGGATAGTCTGAAAAATAACACACCCAACTTCATTTCAAGGTAAAACTGTATACCAGTCAATATCTTTTAACAAACTGTTTAAATTCTTATAGTCAATATGGCTATGATTGTATCTCTTAACAGACATCTTACAATTAGGTATTTTATTCAAATTAAAGTTCCATGTTTTTTGATTATATAATAAGTATAGTATTTTTCATAATAGTCAGAAAAGTACACAAAAGGTCATTTGATCCAACATGAATTGTAATGTATCTATATTTTGGTCTGACTTTATGCACTCCAGGAAGTATATTCACAAAGTTCACCAATTTCATCCATGGAAGAAGACACAGTAACTCTGCCTTGATCAAGTTTATGCAATGAAGTTACAGTTGATCTTATAATGGAATCATCTATTATTGTATTTCCCTATTATTCTTACTGTGAGAAAAATTTAATCCAGGATCATCAGTATATCCCAAAGATGTCTTATAATTTTCAAAACTATAACATCCCCCAAGCTCTTATAAGTTTCTTATTATTAATGCTAATAACTCACCCTCTACTGCACTAGTATCAGGTGAGTTTCTGTTACTAACTATATGTGAATTATTGGATCTTACTACCTCAGAATACAATCTGTTTCCCTCAACTACATAAATAGCTGAGGGCACAGTTTGCCTTTTCTTTCTACTGTTGTAATTTTAGTATGAGCCTTATCATCCCTTTCAATGTTCATATCAGATTCTCTGCATACCCCTAAATTAAAATTTTGAGTTACATCCCTCATGCTTGAATTCAAAGAAGTTCCGTTAACAGATATATTACTTAGATTGCTGGAACTTATAGTCTTATAACTAGATAAAACATTTTTTTTATAAAGACCAACTTCATGTGTTTCATATTTTGTATGGCTAAACACTTTGAAACATACTTATTATTGTTTAAAACCTTAACAGTTTTTTTTTCTTTTTTTTAACATTATTTTATTAAAATTATTTTTCAAAGCACTACAATCTACTTGTTATGTATGGGAAGTCTATTCCAGAGCATGGGCAGTCTCTGGCTGAGGAACCTGTCCTTCCAGCATGTTCTTTTGATTGTGGTAATGAGGTTGAGGTCTTTGGAGCATGTGGTGTGAAGGGATTGTGATTTCTTTAGCTGTAGCATTTCTAACAAAGCTGGGTCAGACATGGCTTTGTAAGTCAAGCAGAGATCACCTCTAAGTAGGCGATATGAGACAGAGAATAGCTGGAGTCTATTGAGTCTGTCCATGTAGGACATGTGTTTAATGCCTAGGATCCTCTTTGTGAGGTACTTCTGTGGCTTCTCCAGCTGTTGCAGGTGTCTAGGGAGGTACATGCCAAATGGGACATTATACTCGATGATTGGTTTAGTGAGGGAAGAGTAGAGAGAGACAATGACCTCTTTCTTCCACGATGCAAAACCCTTTGTAATGAGATGTGCCACATAGAAGGACTTTCTGACCACAGTGGCAATGTGATGGTTGAAGGAGAGGTTGCTGTCAACGTGTCCCCTGATCTCTTATAATGACTTCAGTGTTCAGTGGGCTTGCATTGGTGTGATAATTAGTGGGAACTGAGTTTTAAGTGTGGTTTTTATTATTAAGGTACTTTCCTTAATATTGGAGAATATTAACAGGACAGAAGTGTTTTTCCAGAAGGGTAATTGTAAGACATCCCATATAGTTTATTTAGCTAAATGCACAAAATGCCCTTGCTTTTATGTGGACAAGACCGATAGATGCCTCAAAAATAGGATATATGACCATTGTTATTGTATGAGAAAAAAAAGATGGTAAAAATGCTTTATTGAGGAACTTAGAAGCTAGCAGTGGTTGTGATACTTTTAATTTTGGCATTTTAGAATGTATTTAACTTAACACAAGAGGGGGAAATATAAAAAAGAAACTGAGTGATAGAGAAGCTAGGTGGCAGATTAGATTAAATGTTTCCATACACCCAGGAATTAATGATAGTATTTCTATCAAACCTATTTTAGAAAATAATAATTAATGGGTATACTAAGTTTTGATACATTTATTTATTCATTTTTGCATCCACTTTTTGTGTTATAATGCCTTGATCATAAGACATTTTAGATGCATTTATATGTTAGTTTTACTATATATATTTTATGGGGGAGGGGGTATATATTAGTTTAATACATAGGAGGAATAAAAAGGACTGAAGTTATGTCATTGAATCGAATATGCCAAGGTATTTTATGCACTGAGCACTTTAAAAAGTTAATTGATAGACTATTAATGAATTGTAGTCTCTGATAGGCGTATGAATATATAAAATGCTGTTGGGAACAAAATCAACTGTTCTGATGAAGTCTATGAAGGAGTAGATGAAAGCGCTTAACTTTTGTGTTGGATATTGTATTGTGTCAATGTTTTATTTTTTTCAATAAATGGACTATCGTTTATATTTGGTGCTGGTGCATTATTCCATGCACTAGCAGTGAACAGATTCTGGGTTGTGTTCCATTTCTGTTGCTGACTGTTCCTGGTGCGAGTTTCTTCTTTTTTACCAACAGGGATGATGACACATTTTTTGGCGTTAAGCTTAAGACCATGGTTTCGACACCAGTCATTGATCTCAATGAGGCCTTTCATCACTTGGGGAGTTAATAATGGCTCCCTGCTTGCAGTCATCTGCAAACTTGGTTAGCTAGAGTCCCTTTGTGTTGGCCTGGACTTCTGAGAAGTAGATGCTGAACAGGAGAGGACCCAGAACCACTCCCTGTGGGACTCCACTCATGACTGGTCATCAGTCTCACTTGGAGTCCACTACTTTCACACTGTGTGTTCTATCTGTGAGCCAATTTGCATCCCACCTAGTGAAACAGCGGTTGATGCCTAGTTTGATGAGTTTATCAATAATTCCTGAGTGAGGAATGGCATCAAAGTCCTTGGCCAGATTGAGGTAGGCTGTATGCACTGCCTTACCTTCATCCACAGCCCTGGCGACGAACTCAAAGAAGTCAACCAGGTTGAGCAAGCATGATCTCCCTTTCACAAAGTCAAATTGCGTGGGGTCTAGAGTTTGGGGATTTCCTATATCTTTGTTAATTAGGTCCATAATGATGCGCTCCATAGTTTTACATATCAGACTCATCAGGCTAATGGGGTGATAATTCCCAGGGTCTGTAGTTGCTCCTCCTTTATGGGGAGGGATGACTGTAGCAGTGCCCCATTTATAGGTTCATAGGTAGGTACTAGGCTATCGGCCCAAGGGCCTATGTAAGCCTAGCCAATAAGGTTCCCTGGCTTATGCCACCCAAGAAAGTTATTTTCCTGTGCCACTGTCAAGCAGAGACACAGAAGTGATCCCCGGGGTATATTTCTTATTTTCCATCCACTCATCAAGATTTTTCTTGAAGAGTGCTAATGAAGAACTTTGCTTGACATAGATGGGCAGCCTGTTCCAGAGTATAGGAAGTCTCTGGAACAGGAATCTATCCCTCCAGCATGTCCTGTTTATTGTGGTGACAAGGTTTAGGTCCCTAGAGCATGTAGCTTGGAGGGATTAGGATTTCTTTAGGTGTAGCATTGTCCGATAGCTCTGGGTTTGACATAGCTTTATATGTTAGGCAGAGATCACCTTGGAGTAGGCGATATGCTGCGGAGTAAAGCTGGAGTTTTTTGAGATGGTCAGTGTAGGGCATTTGTTTGAGGCAAGTAATCCTCTTTGTGAGGTACTTCTATGGCCTTTCCAGCTGCTGCAGATGTCTTGTGAAGTACATTCTAAAAGGGGTGTTGTACTCTATAATGGTATAATATTTGGTAGGGACAAAGCCTGAGGTGAGGCTGTGACTGAACAGGGCACAGAAATGTGGTGACAGTTCACTTTATAAGTCATGTAGAACACATACAGGGATATTATAGGGTCCCATGGAAGCTGTATTCTTGGCTTGGACAATGCAGCTTTAACCTCTGCTGCAGTATTGCTGGGTGCCTGACATTCATCCGGTATTGTGATTGGTCCTTTGGGGGGGTAAAGTTGGCACTGAATCTGTCGCCCAGTATGTTGGCAATAGCTGTTGACTCAGTACAGGAAGTACCATTGTGCAGTAACTCAGAGCAAATCTGGGTATTGCCGTGGAGGTTCTTGATATAGCTATAGAAGGCTTTGTGATTGTTTTTAGTGTCTGCCACAATTCTGCCTTCATAGCTGGCTTTAGAGGATTTGCTGGTGGATCTCAACTTTTTGTTGAGGCTAATAAGGGAGTTTTTCCAGTCTTGGGACTTCACTTTTTTCTGCAACAGTTTCTTCCTTCTGTTGTAGAGTTTACTAATGGCAGGGGACCCCCAGATTGGCTTCCTTTTTTTTCTGGAGAAGAGCGTCTTGGTTCTGTTGGGTATGGCTAGTTCCATGCATTTATCTACATGTTCATACAGTGCATTGGTGTGTGATTCAGTAGTCATGCAGCTATTTTCCATTGGGAAGGGTGCTGTGAAGTTCACCACCTCTGTTTTTGGGAGTCCAAGGCCAGCTTTGTAGAAGTTTGTTAAGGTGGTTTCCTTAGTGGGGTGTGTGAGGGTGAGATGTGGATTTCCATGGTGATTAGTTTATGCTCGGATTTGACCAGGGAGGGATTGTCTATTGGTGTAGAGCAACAGTCATCTATATTAGTAATAACCAGGTCAAGGATGTTGCTTCCTCTAGTGGGGGTCAGAATGATCAGGTCCAGGGCATTGAAATTCATGAATTCCAGGAAGCGTTGGGCAAGTGTATTGGTGCTTGAGTAGTTTTCTCAATTGATGGAGGGGTAGTTGAAATCTCCTAGTAAGAGAATGTTGGGTTTGACCTTGATAGATTCCAGGGTGCTTAGGAATGTGGAGTAAGAGTCTAGGGACATGGTTGGGGACCTATAGCAGGCTATGACCTGGATCGCCATCTTACCAAATGTTAGTTGTACTTGAAGTATCACAGATGCGTTATGCTGGTCTACTAGTCCGGATGTGTGCATATCCTTTATAAATATGGAGATACCACCACCTTTGGGGCTTTTGTCCATGTTTCAAGGTGTGAAATGAGTTACAGCTTGGTAGTGCAGGGGTGCTTTCTGCCACTTTAAACCAGGTCTCCATTACAGTACAAATGTCGATGTTCTCTATTTTGAGGAGTGCTTTGAGTGAGTGCATTTTGAGATTTAGACTTCTAGCATTGAGCAGCATGGCCCACAGATTGCATTTATTTATAACTGTCATGGTGGTAATTTAGTCTTTGGAATACCGCCTAAAAAGGCACTATAAGGGTGGCAAGAGACTTAGCCACTACCCGGAAACACAGGGGTGACAGGTGCAGGCCATCTCTAGAAAAACATCGAGGTCTGTCAATCAAGTCATCCCAAGCAGACAGATACTGAATCCCATTAGAATGACAAAGGAAACTTAGCCAATTGTTGAAGTCAATCATTTTTTGTTTGTACTGCGGTATTATTCTGGGTGACGGTAGGATACTGATCAGGGCTAGTGTCATAACTGCCTGGGCCACATAATCCAAGAGCTCCACTATGACTCATTTCATGTAGTCCAGGGAGGTGCATCTCAGGTCAATCACACCCACATGGATAATGACAGAGTCATACTTGTACTTGTTGTGGAGTGACCTGAATGCATGTCAGATTATGGCACCTGATAGACAGCTGTTACCTTCTCTTTGTTCAACCTAGTGAGTGGGACATCTGTGTGCCTCACTATTGAGTCACCTATGATTTGTGTATTGGGCAAGGTGCTTAGCCTTAGGGTCTTAGGTTGAGGGGCACACTGTGGAGGTGAGGTATGTGTCCTGTGGTTTGTGCTGTGTTGTGGTGGTCGAGTGCATTTCTGTCTTGGAGGTCTCTGCTGTTTGGGTAAATTTCTATAGAGAGCTTCCGCAAAGGTGAGTGTGTGGTTTGTGCTTTTATGTGAGAGCTGTGACAGTGGATGTTCTGGAGGACTATGTGTTCCATGTAGTGTAGGTGTTGACCTTCTCCTCTGGGCCAGCTAGTTCGGTCTTGGCTAGAGAGTGCATAGCTTCCAGTTTGGTGATATAAGTGCATCTCTCACAAGTCGGAGTGTTGTGAGGTTGGAGGAGAGGGTTGTCTGTGCACATGAGGCAGTTGCTACACTGCCTCAGAATGCCCAAGTGCACCAGGTTAATAGAAAAAAGTGCAGGAAACTGCCCTTTAATTATGCCAGAAGGGTTGGTCATAACTACTAAGTACTGGAGCTATTTCCATGAAGAAAGACTAATGCTGATGGCACTTGTGTGCTACAATAATTTCTACAAAAGCCTGAAGTGCAAAGAAATTAGGCTATCTGAAGTGCAAGAGAGAAATAACTAGCAAGATCTAAGGGAAAGGCGGAAGAGCAAACTTTCTGGCACCAGTAATAGTGTACCTCAGCTCGGAGCAGCTGCACAGAGCTTAAACAAACGCAAACCCATGCAAATGTGGACTTTTAAACCACAAAGTTGAAAGGGATGGAAAAACTGCCCACACGGCCAATAAACTAAAATTTCTGGGCCAGAAACCACTCCTCTTGAGGTAGATAGGCTACCTAGTGCTTACCACTCCCACTGATAAGATGGAAGGCTTCTCTCCAACAGAGAAAGCCTTGGGGGGCTCAGAAGCTTATAAACAGTTTTGGATACAGCAAATCTGTATCTGGACTAGACTATTTACAGGAAAGGCAGGAAACAAGCACAAATGTGGACTTTTAGACCAGAAAGTTGAAAGGAATGTAAAAACTGCCCAAACAGCCAATAAACTACAATTATGGGCCAGAAACCACTCCTCTTGTGGTAGATAGGCTACCTAGTGCTTACCACTCACACTGATAAGCTAGAAGGCTTCCATCCAACACAGAAATGCTTGGGGGGCTCAGAAGCTTACAAACAGTCCTGGATACAGGAGATCTGTATCTGGACCAGACTAGTTACAGAAAAGGTGAGAAACAAGCCCAAAAACTGGCTTTTTGACCAGAAAGTTCAAAGGGATGGACAAACTGCCAAAACCACCAATAAACTACAATTCTGGGCCAGAAACCACTCCTCTTGTGTATCTGGACTAGACTAGTCACAGGAAAGGCAAGAAACAAGCTCAGAACTTTTTTTAACAGAAAAACAGCTAAAATAGCAGTAAAAACAATTCAAATGCAGTGCAAGCTAGCACAGTTGAGTGTATTGCAATATTAAAGCAAATACAGTTTAAATAAATGCAATTAAATTAAAAAAATACTAAAGACAAGTGCAGAAAGCAGTACATTAGGAAAAAAATCAAGATGGAGGCACTTAGAGTATTAGAAAACAATGCTAGCAAATATATAAATAATTCAGTCTAGTAAAAATTAAGACAGTGCAGAACTCTTAACAGTTAAAAAGTGCCAGAAATATACTTATCAGCTATATATTTCCATATTGTTTGAGAAGCATACTCAGTCAGAACACAAGGAGATTCTACCAATGGTAGATTCTAGCAAAGTGTTTTTTTTTTTTTTTTGTAAAATGGAAAGGGAGAAAAGAGGAACAGAAGATAATTCAAGGTTAAGAAACTAAGTGGGTTGGCCTTTTCAAATGTTCTCTCTGTATTAGGTAGAATGAGCTAATAACAGTAGACTTGGAGGAGTGTCCCAGATCAAATTTACATTAGCGGCAGGCAGCTGCAAAGCCACCAAGTATAAAAACAAGATATCAATAGGTTTGTATGTATAGCTAAGACATTTAGTACTGCTTTATAGTTAACATTCTCCAACCATTGAGTAACAAACTACATAAATGACCTTATTTCTATTCTATTACTGCAAATATATTTCTCTATACAATAATCAAAGTTCAATCAATTAACTACAGTTTTAGCATGTCTGAATAAAAATAGGATCCATTTTTATAAACACACTGCACCCCTTACAATTAGACAAATATCCATTGCTTAGTAAGTCTTTAAGTACATATGAATTTAATGATTCCATCATAATAAAGTAATGCTCAATGTATGCAAATCAAATTAATCTGTAAATAACTGAACAGGTCATATTCAAGATCTCATTATAAAGGAAAAAGGCAAAACAAAATGGGATAAATGTAATGCTTAACTGAAGTTTTACTTTAAAACTGTTGAATCTTAACATCCTTATAGTCATCAAAATATAAAAACTAACATTATAGACAGTTTTCAAGTATTCCAATATATATATATATATATATATATATATATATATATATATATATATAGATATAGATATAGATATAAATAT
>NC_056748.1:1009565351-1009575351 GCF_019279795.1 Protopterus annectens | reverse complement strand
ATTTAAGTGTGTTTGCGTGGGGGTAAGCATTGCCTACACAGATTAAGCAAAGTAGAAGTTAACTGAGTGTAAAAAACTGTACCTGGAGGTTGGCATTGCTTAGCTCCACGCAAACCCGGGCACAACTGCTTTAAAGTGCCTTAATCACTCCATACCCAACGGCCCATGTTCTGTCCAGAAACAAAATAAACAGCTACTGCATAGCTCGCACTCAGGACCCTGTACACCACAGTCACAGTAGTTAACCACTAAGCCATCATAGCAATGTATATAAATGAAGTATCAGCAAACTAATCCTCACCACAGGAAAATCAAACCAAACATGTGAACTGAATATATGTACAGTGTGATGTTGTATAACCTGCCACAGAATATAAATATGTGAACTGGAGTACTGTAGTAAGCATAGATTTGAGGTGTTATTGTAATAAACTGTAGAAGTCCCCAGGTCCCCATACAGTGTATGTACACATGAATCACAAATACCAGACACATATATAACCTGTAATGAAGAATAAGTCACTGCCAAAAGGCAAATATAGTGCTAATTAACTATTAAGCAATGCTAACCACAGTACAGTTCAAGTTAGTAAGTGTAAGCAATGTGTAGGGAAGCCAATTCAATATGCCTAGTGGAATACCTCTTTAATCAGTGCCAAACTTATGTAAGCAGGTGTGCCCATAGCTTAGCCTTTTCAAAACCGGCCAGTCATGGGAAAGTGTGAGAAATTGGCTGTATTTAAACCCCACAGGTGGGAATACTTCTCATAACTGGTTGTAGCTTCCTACTGCAGGCAGAATGGCTGGTGTGGGTGAAGGCACTCGATTTAGAGTGCAGCGCTGGGGCTTCCAGGAGTCAAAATTCATGGTATGGCTCCTGGTAAAACACCATGAGCAGAGACTACTGCAGGGCCAGTACCAGGGCTTGCAGTATAAACCAGAGGCCTGGGACAGTCTCATCCATGACCTCACCAGTGCCACAGGTATCCCCCAGACTAGTGAGCAGGTCAGGCACCACCATGCAGACCTGAAGCGGTGGAGGGGGGATGTACTGGATCAATGTATCCAGGAGTCTTGGCAGATGCCTAATGCCCCAGTACTAAGTACTCATTCTACTAAGTAGTAAATAATTGCCTAGCTTGTGTAAACTATGGATAGGTATGACTAAATATCACTGTCTTTCTAGTTTTTTTTTGCAGATGAGTGTACTGCGAACCAGCAAGCCCATGATGATAGGTTGCAAAGGCTGTGTCACGAGGCAGGTTAGTATTTCTCTGCATGTACTGTCATAACAAATAAATATAAGAGCCTTAGAAAGTGTCGTACCAGTAGGAATAAATGTGTAATATTCTGTGAATAAAGGTATAACCCCTGGAGTGCTTCTATGTACTCTTCTTTCATATGTAGTTGAAGTGTTGCATACTATAAATAGCACTGTTGTATTAAGCAGTGCTACCCATGCTGTGGTATTCAGATAAAATGTGTATGAAGTTCTGTATAACAATGTTGGAAGTGCCAAGAGGTCAGTCATATTGTTCAAGTGAGGGAGATGTAGATAGAAAACAGTAGAAAGCTTCACATCAATTCCCTGATGGCACAGTGTACTGTGATGTTAACTATAATTTTGTTGTCACACACAGCAGGGGTTTGAATCCTGGGAGTGCTAGTAAGTTGTATGCATAATCATACCCCACAACTGTACAGATTTTGTTACAATGTTCAGATAGAAAGCTGTATGCATAATTACACCCAACAACTGTGCAGAATTTGCTAGAATGTTCAGATAGAAAGTTGTATGCATATTCATACCCCACATCTGTTCCAATCTGTCCAGCATGTCCAGATAAATGGCACACATCACCAGCATCCCATTCCCCGGACAAACCAATGTGATGATCCAAGAAATGTACTGATAGTCAAACGTGTACCTAGTCAGAGAATGTATATGAAAACAAACCTGTCATTCTAGCACCTCACCCAAAGTGTATGAGAGCAATTCTCAACATATGTTGCATTAACACCTGCATCTTGTCACACCTGTATGTAGGACACAGTTCACATATATAATAATCTATAAACATACCAGTGTACAATGTAAGGCCTTTGGATAGTGTAATCATACAGGTAAGGAACAGACAACTGTAGTGACTAAGAATGCTGTGAAAACTACAAGGATATATTAGTTGTTAACTGAACTCTCTCTCTCACCCCTACCATATGTGCAAAAATAACATAATGACATACCTCAATCTGTATGTGTACACTCCTAACTTTTGTTGGGACATATGTCCCAATGGTTTATAAATATTCATATTTGTTTCTATGCATGTGCCATGTTAAAATAAACCCATATTGGCGGCCTGTTGCCATCAATGAAACCTGCATACTGTTGTAATGCCCACTGTTGTTCCATATATGCATGTGTTCTGCTTGTTCTGCAACTGTTTTAAATCTGGTGTGTTGGGTTAATGGGAATACCTATGCATGCTGTTATAACTAATCCTGAATGCTGTTGGCTATTACTAACCCATATCTGTCATAAACCTGCTACAACATAGCTCGTATGGGAAGGCCAGTCCCAGCAGACCCACCTGTCCCACCTCAGCTGGTCATAGCACCGGGCACCAGCACATCTGGAGCCCAGCCTGGGACCTCCCCCTCCATTGGCCCTGCTCCACCTTTGGGTGGAACCGCTGCAGGGGATGGAGCTCACCCCCTTGTGAGTGTGCACAGAGAGGAATCTGTCGACATGTCCAGGCCCTGGTGCGTAGGGAGCTCGATCTGGAGGTTCAAGACCAGCTACCCCAGCATGAGGGCCGAGTGGTGAAATTAGAGGGTGAGCCTACCCCTCCTACACAGCCCCCAGCATAGCCACCTTTGGGGCCGTGAAGGTGCAGTGGTGACTGCCCATGTGTGGGGACCTCAGTCCCACTGTTTACATTTGGGGGCTCATGGGCTTGCGACTTCCATACACCCCTCCCCGTCCAAGGTGTTTACCCCCCACATGTGTCATATACTGCCCCTGTATGTGTCTTGTTTGTCTTGTCTGTTAACCTACCCAACCTACCTCCCCAAATATACCTACTACCCCTCCCCAACATCCCACTCTCACCTAAAAAAAGAAAAGGGCAATCTGTTCCCACAAAAAAATCTCGACCCATACATAGCTGTCCATTTCACACACTGGACACATGTAATCTGGTCTAATTGGCATCACAATTAAGTTATGTTGTCCTTACCCCTCACCTAGGGGTTTGAGGGTCCAAATCTACCTCCAAATTCAGTGTATATGCACAGCTGTTGCTGTAGAGGAAATGGGCAGCTATGGACCTTTCCGACACCCTTCTTGCACATGCCTAGCTATTTCCCCTACTGTCTTACCCTCTTTGTGCCCCTTTTTCACCACTTTCCTATCAACCCTTTTTTCTTCTCTTTTAAAGGAATTAGCGGGGGGATAAGCATGAGTAGGCACTTTTAAGCAGCAGTAAGCAGGTTTAAGCTTGTTTGCATAGGGATAAGCTATGCCAACACAGGTTAAGCAATTTAAAAGCTAACAGAGTATGAGAAACTGTAACCGGAGGTTTGCAGTGCTTACCTCCGCACAAACCCATGCAAACCCGGGTACAACTGCTTTAAAGTGCCTTAATCACTCTGTATCAAATGGCCCATGTTCTGCCCAGCAACAAAATAAATTGCCTCTGCAAGTCTTGAACCGAGGACCCTACACCCCATGCACAAAGTTATTTACCACTAAACCATGGCAGATATCTATAACCTGACGTTTTCACAAACATATCATCCAGCACAATCAGTCAACAGTGCAGGAAATGTAGTAATATCATACAACATAACCCGTTAATGCAAGACGTCTGGACAAAGTATGCCACAATGTGGGTACAAATAGGGATATATGTCAACTACTGCTCTAATACACTTAAAATGTTCCTAGTTGCACAGCTATATGTATTAGAACACATATGTAGAAGGTGATGAAGTCTGAAACAAAAGTTTCGGCACTAGTTACTGACTTCAGTGCTGCGATCATCCATATCATTTGCCAAGAGAATGAGGTGCAGGCCAAACTATGAGCCTAGCATGCATGGACATATGGACAGATATATATCTGTAAATGTAGACAGATAGACAGCTGTATGTAGATATATATATATATATATATATATATATATATATATATATAACTCACAAATAATCATATACCATCAATTGGATATAGATACATAAATATGTTCATATGTATATATATATATATATATATATATATATATATATATATATATATATATATATATATATATATATATATATATATATATATATATATATATATATATAGATACATATATTGTTAGATATAGCCATTTGACATATATATAGGTACATACACATATACACAGGCAAAAGGTATTAGTAGCCATACATATGTAGAAGTAGTGTGGAAGTACTGGGTGCAAAGTATATCCCTCAATCACAAGCCCTGTAACTGCCACCTGTGAAATGTGTAGTGTGGCAACCATTCCCACAAATGACAATACTTACATTAAACATATACCCACCCACAATTCAAAGGACATGACACGACCCACAGGTATGCATACACAGAAAACCTTTATTTGTGTACTATACAATAATGTATGCCAGTACTTACACCACATAAATTTTAAAATATGTAATCAGTGATGAATGCAAGGCCCACACAAAGCAGTAGATGCAAGCAATGTGGATATATACCACACTATGCTGTCCAGGCCAAGGCCTTCAATTAGTACAACAGTAGGCACAGGATTAGCCTTCAAGATAAGTAACAATCAACAATTACAGATGTAGTTCATCAGCCTCCAATTACACCCTGTAGCCAATCTCTAGGGGGAAATGTAGCACTTGTGTTAATGTCACAGCATCTCGTACATAACATCTCACTATCACACTGAATGACCCTTGTCTTAACAGTTATATCCCTGAAAAGTTGTCACAGCTGGGTTAATGGCATTGAACCTGCCCCCTCATAAAAGGCTGTACAAGGGCAAGGAACACTGTGTACCACACACTGACCTCTAGAATGTACAAGGGCACATATGTTTTCTCCAGCTGTTTCCCCAATATATATGGACTTTGCCCAACAGTTGGTGTGGGAGTCCATGACATGACTGGGATGATAGCAGTAATGCTAATGGTAAAAAATGATAGGCCATCACCTAAAAACCCCTTTCTGTATCACAGCAGGACAAAGACTGACATATATGTGGAGGACAGAGGCAGGAACATAGGGCCATATTTGCATTATTGCTGTTACACACCCTGGAAATTGCTGGTGTTACAGGATTTATTGCAGCATACTCTTATGCAGGAATACGACATTGAAATACAAATGGATGTAGCCATGTACTGATAGCAATCAACAGACAGAATGCCACTGATATATCTGGGACAGTACTTGTGTGGTGCACAGACAAAATCTAACAGCCAATCCTCTTGGTATCATATGGATAGGTCCACAGTTGAGAGTTATGCAGACAGACAATATTCCATGCAAAAGTACCATGTACACAGAAACCCTGTAAGACCAGCAAGATAAAATGCACTCAACAACACTGCTCAGTGTAGTTATGGAACCTTACCCAAATGTGTATTGGGCCTGTGTCTGCAGGTTCTGCTGTAAGAGGTATTGCTACCCGCTGTCTGTAACACTGATGTCCACACACAGGAAGGATGTCATCCATACTGGAAAGGTGAAGGGACAATGCCCACAGAAGGCAGCAATTTATAGTACTGTGTTGCCATGACAGTTGTTATCTGAAGTACTACACAGCAGGCTGCATGCAATTAGCAACCGGTGGACACTGACTGGTGCAGAGGCCACCACCTGATCATGTGCAATACCAACAAAATCATGCTGCAATCTATTCAAACCAGCTCAATCACTCTACTAGAGAGACTGAGCGAGAGAGAGAGAAATAGAGATAGAAAAAAAGAAAAAGCAAAAGAAAAAAACATAACAACTTTAATAAAAGTAACAAAGCTCAGGGATTTGTTACAGTGGAAAACAAAACAAAGGTATGTGAAACAGATATGTATTTACTTGCATATAGTATATGGCATAGAATAACAGGATGTATAATGTGAAATGATTTATATGTACCATCAGTACTTGTTCCAATAATGATGTTCTGCTCAACAACTGCTCTGGACAATAGTGTCTGTCCCTGTGGGCAGTGTGACATACCTGTCAACTGTGCAGATCAGCAGTAAATAGCAAAGATGTGACCCATAATATCTGTGTTCTGTACATTACTGTCACCAATGGCTGGTGGTGGTATTAATACTGTCATGCTAGACACATAGGTGTGAGGCCACACCATCTGCAGGACAGTCATGTTAAAGTGTAGCATGGCATGCCCAAATATATAGGCACATATTGGTATGTAGGTTTGGTTGGGTGACAAACAAGACAGCATAGAGGGCTGGTATATGACACATGTGGTGGTTAAACACTGTGCATGGGTCGTTTCATTTGGAATGTGGAGGCCACTGAGCCCCCATATGGGAACAAAGGGAACATGGTGCCCACACATGGACAGTCACAACAGCATCTATATGGTCATAAAGGTGCCTGGGCTGTGGATTGAGCATGCATGTCTAACCTTGTGTATGTGTACTGCATGCCTCCAGATGTAGCACATACCCCATGTCTCTGTGGAGCTCCCTATGCACCAGACCCTGGACCTAACTGTGGGTGACAGACATATGTCTGTGTGTGCTCCATGGGGGGAGCACCATCCCCTGAGGTGGTTCCACATGAAGGTAGTGCTGAAACAGTAGATGATGAGGTTCCATTGTGGGTCGCGGATGTGATGTGGACTGGTAACATGTCCACATTAGGTGGGAGTGGTGTTCTTGCTGGCAAATAACCCCTGCACATACTGTTGTGTCACTGTCATGGAACATATATGGGTTGTAATAGTCCACACAATCCCAGAACATGTCCAACAGCATGCATAGATATCCCCAATAACACAGAATGGCAGACGTGTAGCAATCACATAGCAAGCATACCACATGCATATGGGGAAACATAGGGGCAGTGACAATGGCATGCAGGTGAAATACTCTGTAATAGCCCAGCAACTCTAGTGTCCCCACAGGGAGCATATCTATAAACACATAGCAGAAAGTGTTGTACAATACAATATATGTCCCAATGATAGATAAACCAGAGACATACCACTTGCGTTGTGTGAACTTTAAGTAGGAGCTGATATGGTGGTGGGAGACTGATATGTGTATTGTATTACGGTAAATGTGCCATATGAGTTGCTCAGGCATATTTGCATCTTTATGTCTTTCAGGGACTATGGCGCACCCCAGGAATCCAGCATACAGTGTCGCTGAGGTTGACATAATACTCACCAGCATCATCCAGCACTACCAGCTGCTGTTTTCAAGGACAAGCCAGGACCAGCATGAGTGCACCACCATGTGGAATGATGTGATCCGCAGGGTGAATGAGGTGGGGATGCACAGCCATATGTATGAGCAGGTCTGCCATCATTGTAGTGACCTGCTCCACCATGTACAGCGCCGTGCCACTGCTGTGCAGGGTGACCACCATGCAACGGGGGGGGCATAACATCCATCCCCCTCACCAGAGTGGAGGACATGCCCATGAGCCTGGTGGCACCTGCGCACCCACAAGAGCTACAGACATATACAGTCATGGAGGTGGGTGCTACCCACACACCAGACATGGAGCATGTAGGTAAGGTTCCAGGGCATATCAGTAGGTCACTGTTGTGTATGCATCTGTACAGGTAGATCATGCATATGTGAGATGTGGAGTCTGTTGCTGTGTAGTACTGATAATCAGTTGTGCATAATCTGCAGTACTGTGGATGGACTTCAGCTGTTGTTTTACTGTAATATTGTACCCACCCTGTAGCAATGCCACAGCTGTGGCCACTGACATCGACTCTATCTCATCTCAATGTAAGTACCTCTGGGATACCAGCAAGGCAGCGGCTGGATGCCGGTGAGTATGGTTTAAGGTTATGCTTGGCAATTCACTATGCATGTCATAGCTAAGGTGTAGGCCATGTGCACATCTAACACACCTACCTATAATACATGCTGTACATGTTCACTGACAGAGCAAACACCTCACTAATGGGATTACCAGCCTCAAACACATGCAAGACACAGACCATCTCAAACAACTGTGGCTACACTCCAGTGCACATTGCCCAGACTCAGCTAACATCGGCCTAACATACACAGCTGTGTCATACACAGAGCAGTTGAACATGCTACACATAAAGAAATCCCACTCCCTCTGCAAACACACGCTCCAGGGTCCTAAACCTCATCAACACATTACACAGAACATGCTGGAGGGATAGGGCCCTGTCCTGGGGAATTCC
Source organism: Protopterus annectens (assembly GCF_019279795.1). Classification (NCBI taxonomy): domain Eukaryota; kingdom Metazoa; phylum Chordata; order Ceratodontiformes; family Protopteridae; genus Protopterus; species Protopterus annectens. The sequence goes on along the minus strand of NC_056748.1, from coordinate 1,009,566,919 downwards.
CACACTCTGGAACACACTACCCATCCATGTCAGGCAATGCTACTCATTGGCCGTCTTTACAAAAACATTTGACAAATGGATGGGAAATGGGGAATTCACCCTCGGTAGTACTTCTGTGCCACAGCCTGACAGGGGCACAGGGGAATAACATTATTGGGTGGTGCATGGCTGGGAACCCCTGTAGCTAGGCTTATGTAGGCACCAGGACCAATAGACTAGTACTCACCTATGAACCTATGTGTATCACAGGCAACATCAGCCAGGGCTCAATACAGATATGACCTGTATTATAGTGGGACATTGACAAAGTCATGTGTTGCAATGTGTTCTGATGTACCAGCACCATGTTGGGGAAGTCAAGGAAGTTGCAGTTATGATGCATGTGCAGAAAATCCACTCCTCGTCCCAGGCCAGGGATGACATCCCCATCATACAATGATGGTGCCACTGTACACCTGCATGTTTGCCCTGCATTGGCAGGGAATATGCCAGTACACATGGCATTGCTAGTTTGGGATACTGCAATATGACACACATGTGTAGGCCACAGATGTCGAGCATCTGCAATGTAGCAGGAGATGGTGAGGGTATGTCATCCTGAAACACAACAGTGCACTGGAGGGGAGAGACAAACCCACTGAGCATGGCTGTATCTGCACACAGTCAAGGTCATGAAGTGTGGCAGACATTACCCTGACTCCATGGCACTAGTGATGGTACTGTATGACCTCCAAGGGCTGTGCACATGTTTAGCATGCAAACATGCAGATTTGGGGAACATTTGCAGGCGTGATTAACCAACTACTGGCTCATGATGATGACCCATGCTACTATACCCCTGCCAGGTACTGTGACCGCAGTAATACACATAGCAATTATTGCTACACACCATCATGATATGTGTGAACACATATGCACCAATAAATTGTATGGATTCCAATCACCATGTGCGCAACTGACACATATGACTTGTAATGCAATTGACTGCCTAGGTCTTATGTCACATATCAGGTATGTGTAGTGTTGCCATATGCAGTAGTGTTGCACCATGGCATGGCATGGAAGAGAGTGCCATGTCAATAATGGTCTCTACACTCACCATAGGTACAATACATTGTGTCTGTGGTCAGTCTAATGATATTATGTCATTCATACATGCACCACTGATGATGACATCTGTGAATACACATCAGGCATTCGCAAAACACATGTGTCCACATATAATCCAGAAACACACAGAGGCTGTGAGCGGCAGAGGAAACATAACTGACACACAGATACACATCCTGCAATGGTGTGTACACCTGTGAAGTATTGTGCACAGTACATGTCAGGGTGCTGAATAGATGCATAGCAATGCTGTGGACATGGGTGCAGTGTGTTCCAGGGCGAGGGCCATCACCTACTAACAAACGCCATGCATCACAGCCATGTATTATATTGGTAATGGGGATTGACTACAGTGGCACTCCATGCTGTTGAGCACCACATGTCCTGCATGCTGACATGTGTGTAATTACAGGTTTGTGTGTGATACTGTAATGCACCATCACCTGCTATTGTGTGTG